>NC_133774.1:100574742-100626448 GCF_003597395.2 Chelonoidis abingdonii | reverse complement strand
ATCATAGGAATAAGTAACCAAACAGCATTGTTTGCTGTTATCTTTTATTTTATTATGGTATTTACAATAAATGTGACAAATGTCTTGTCCCCTTTAAGATCCTGCTAGTTTTTATTGGTATAACAAAAGAAGTTGCTAAGAAGTTGACTGAAAGATGTACTCCTGGCATATTTACAGTCTACAAACTGGCATTACCTGTTTTGGAGTCACTGATAACTCTGAAGAAAATAATCTCTGATGTTAATGGATCAGTGTCCTAACAGACCAAGCAGAAGATTGGGAATTAGTTGGTAAGTGCTACAGGCTACCAAATCACATGAGAGAACAGGATGACCAGCTTCTTAAGCACCTATCTGTAATGTGTAGGGGGGAAAACTGCATGATCATGGAGGACTTCAATATGAATGACATATGCTGGAGTCTCATACTGCCAGTGCTAAAAACGTCCTTAGAAATTCTGAACTTTATAGATGATCATTTCCTAATTCACAGTGTTGCAGCCAACATAGGATAATTTTTTCTTAGTCCTTGTCCTAACAGATAAAGAGGAACTAAATTGCAGAACTAAAAATTAATGATAGTTTAGGTATAAGGTATCATGACTTGATCATATTTATAATGTGCAAACAGAATAAAGTCTAGACCAGTAAAATATATATACACTTGGTATTTTAACAGGGCAAGTTTCCCAAAGCTGACAACAGTGAAGACCCAAATCAGGTAGGAGGAAGAATTTAATTAGAAAAATATGAATGATAATTGGGAATCATTAAATAACACCTTACTACTGCCCCCAAAGCCATAATCCCACAATTTACAAAGAAGACTGTGCTGGTTTAAAAAAAAATCTACCTGGATTAGAGGGAAAGTAAAGGCAACTGTAAAAAAGTTGAAAGTTATATAACAAATAGATGAAAGGGGAAATTGATAGTAATGAATATAAATTAGGAATTGTAGGAAATTGTTTAGAAGCAGAGGGATACAAAAAGAAATCTATGGCCAGCAGAGTTAGGGACAATAAGAAGTTTTTTGTTTTGTTTTATATATATAAGGTACAAAAAGAATCTTGACAATGGTATGGACAATTGGAAATGGTAGACATATCAGTGATAATGCAGAAAAGAGAGCATTCAATAAATATTTCTGTTCTGTATTTGAGAAAAAAGTAGATGATATACTCTTTCCATTCCATTAGTATCTGGAGGATATTAAACAGAAACTACTGAAGTTTAGACATTTACAACCTATTAACTTTCAGCTAAGAGTTTTAGATGAGCTAGCTGAAGAGCTTGTTGGACAATTAATGTTGATTTTTCAGTGCACATTGGAGCACTGGAAGAAGAAGACTGGAAGAAAGCTAATGTCATGCCGATTATTTAAAAGATAAACTGGATAACCCAGGTAATTATAGGCCTGTCAGCCTCACATTGATCTTGAGCAAGAAAATGATGGCTGATACAGGACTCAATTAATGAAGACTTAAAGAGAGTAATGTAATTAATGCAAGTTTGCATGGGTTTATGGAAAATAGATCCTGTCAAACTAACAATATTTTTTTAGATAAGATTACAAGTTTTACTGATAAAGGTAATAACGTTGAGGCAATATACTTAGACTACTGTAAGGTATTTGACCTGGTACTGCATGACATTTTGATTAAAAACACTAGAATGATGTAAAATTAACATGGCACACATTAAATTGATTAAAACCTGGCTAACTGATAGGTCTCAAACATCAAATAGGTGTGTCTCCAGTAGGGTCCCGCAGGGACCAGTTCTTGGCTGAACATTGTTTAACATTTTTATCCGGGCGGGGGTGGGGGGGAAAACACCGATAAAGTTTGCAGATGACACAAAAAATGAGAGAGTGGTAAATAATGAAGATGACAGGTCATTGATTCATAGTGATCTGGATTGCTTGGTAAAGTAGGTGCAAGCAAGCAATATGCATTTTAATATGTCTCAGTGTAGATATATACATCTAGGAACAAAGAACGTAGGCCACAACTTACATTATGGGGGACTCTATCCTGGGAAGCAGTGACTAAGAAAGATGTGAGTTGTGGTGGATAATCAGCTGAATATCAGCTCCCAATGTGACGCTGTGGCCAAAAGAGCTAATGCTAGGAAGTATAAACAGGGGAATATTGAGTAAGAGTAGAGAGGTTATTTTATCTCTGTATTTGGTACTGGTGCAACTGCTGTTGGAATACTATGTCCAGTTCAAGAAGGATATTAATAAACTGGAGAGCCACAGGAATGATTACATGATTAGAAAGCATGCCTTATAGTGACAACTTCAAGGAAGCCAGTCTATGTAGCTTTACAGAGAGGAGGTTAAGGAGAGCCTTGGTTATAGTATATACGTATCTATATGGGGAGCAAATATTTAATAATGGGTTCTTCATTCTAGCAGAGACAGGTATAAGAAGATCCAATTTCTGGAAGCTGAAGCTAGACAAATTCATAGTGGAAACATGCATACAGTTTTTACAATGAAGACAATTACCGAGGATTGTGGTGGATTCTCCATTACTGACAATTTTCAGATCAAGGAGGTCAGTTTATATCATCACAATGGTCCCTTCTGGCACTGGAATCTATTAAGCTTCTTTCTTGGAAGAGCTGAGGATTCCTATGCCTATTTGAGGTAAAGAAAAAGTGAAGTATGGGGTATACTAAAGGAAACAGGAAAATGATAGTTGGAAGAAGCAGGTAGGAAAAATAGAATACACCAGTTAGAAGTAGAAAATGGATAAAGAGCAATGTCCCTTTGCTTCAAACCAGCCTGTTCTGAATTTGCAGTCCAGGATGTCAGATTCTGAGGGAGTCAGCATTGTACAGTGGGAACGACATGATTCTTTGGGGGTAAACTGTGGGAGTAGCTGTTACACCTGGTCAAAAAATTTCATTTGTAGGGGTTGGGGGTGGATTGGGTTTTCAGCTAATGATTTTTTAATGGAAATATTTCATTTTCTTTGGAAAACAGAAAACCTAAAAACTTAATATTTTTTCTGAAAACTAAATTTTCTGATTTTTTTTCCGTTTGAAAATTGTTGGGTTTTCATTTTTTTTTGACAACAAGTCAAAACTGTATGGGGAAGGGGGAAGAATTCCAACCAGGTCAAGTAGCTGAACTACTTCTAACCTAATATATGTGTTTTCCCCCAATCTATCATTTTTAATTTAGTTTGATGCATTGGGTAGTTTTTCCAGAAAACATGGTCCGTCATCATTCCTTTCCTATTGGAGTAATTTCTCTGGGATAGGACCCATAAACACTTATTTCTTAGAAACTACTATCCTGAAGCAGCAAGTTGGGGATGGGGGGAGGGAAGGGAAAGAAATATTTTTATACATTTCAACATAAGTTACAACTTAAAAAAGAGGGTGTTAGAAGCAGAAGAGATGTGAACCAGCAGAATGTGGAAAAGACTGTTGTAGAGGATGACTGGAACTTCCAGAGTAAAGGATATGTCAAACTGACAGGTGTTCAGCTTTGTTTTAGATTGAAAAATTGACATTTTATAGTAAGTAAATAAATGCAAAATGCAAGAATGTGCAAAATGGAGATATGCTTGAGCTGCTTAGGATCAGATTTTGTACATTACAAAATGCCCCTGGAATTTGGACCTGGGGATTTAGTTCAAAACTGTATAGAAGCATTTCTGCTGCAAATATTTGGATGTGGACTGTGTTCAAATTTTGTTTCCCCTCTCTAGTACCCTTTGAGATATTCAGATCTGGGTGTCTTGGACTCATCCCTAGTGTATACTGGATCTATTTCAACATATCATAATTATAGCTGTAGCTCATAGCAACAGCTATACTTAAGATTGCCCAAGGGTTTCTATTCTAAATGGGCTTTTTCTAACTTTTTCTAACTTTTTCCTTCAGGCTTCAAGGTATTTATAGAACTCTGCCACAGCCATCTGATCCTAGAAGGTGCACTTGCCTTATTGAACGCATCTCTTATGCATGATAGCATTCTACAGAATTTATTTTTTGTATCCTTATGAAAGCAAAATAAAATAAAAAATAATGTTCAACCTGTGCACATTTAGTTAAGGACTGTATCATAATGCATATCCTCAGGGAGCTGGAGTTAAGACTTTCCTAACTTCTAAATACAGAACCTTGCAATCTACACATTCTTTAGCATATTTTTAAAAATGTTATGTAATTTACCATAAAATGATATACAAGAGGGAAAAAAGATGCAACAATAGCATGCCCCTATATCTGCAGATAATGTGCTGCAAGCTGCCCAGATATTAAGGGTAAGATTTTTAAAGTGCTCAGTGTTGGCCTAATTGTTCCATTGATGTTAATGGGAGTAGAGTCAGAATCTGAATACCAGGATTGTGGCTAAAAGTCAACCTCAACTATGCCCCAATTCAGAAAACATCTTATTTCAGGGGTTCAAAGACTACCATGAATTAGCACAGCTAGAGATAATGAAAACAATATTCTTGTCAATTTCCATATAGCTAACCTCTAAATGTAAGGTGCAAACAATTTATAAATATTATGTTTTGCAAAAAGTAAATAGGCTAATAACTTTAATTTTAAATCTTAAATCATTTTAATAAAATAAATAAGAATCTGAGCATGTCCGTGAACCTTCTACTTCTGTGCTTCAAGATGGAAGAATAGACAAATATCCTGAAAAAAATATTTGATGGATACCACAAGGGAAAGTTCTCATAAGATTTATTTTAAACTAATGAATGCTGATCGAAATCAAAAATTTTGGGCTGTATTTTTGCCCCTGCTAAAGTGGCTTTGTGCTACTCTAGCAGCATCTTCAGGCCTTTTTAGCCAGCTTTTGGGGGATTTTTCCTATGGTGATTACCTTTGGATGGTGTAAGGGCAGTGTAGCAGCTTCTGGTTTAGGGGACATATCAGTAATCTGGCCAGGGAACTGTGACCTCCTCTGGGGTCTCAGAATGGCAAGTGGGAGCTGAGTGGAAGACAGAGCAACCATAAGGTGTTTCTAGCTTGTGCTAGGGATTGGTCTGGCACCAGGTGACCCTGAGATCTGGATAATACAGAAGTGTCTTACAGTCCCCTGACACCATTCTCCCCCTTACACACCCCACCTCTGAGCTTCACTGGCCACTTTTCTATAATATATACTACAACATTTAGTTGCTGTTGAGAAATGAGGCATTCCCAGAGAAGGTTCCTTGACTGTTTACAATTGGGTAGAACTGTACATGGAAGGCCAATCTCTGTATCATCAAAAACATTATTGGCCTCTTCTGTGTGAAAGAACCAGAGGAGGCTGCCGGTGACAGAAGGTAACTCGTCCGAAGATGTGAGTGTCTGCTCCTCTGATTTTGTAGTCATTCTAAGGGGCCTGATCCCACTGGAGTTGAGGTGGTGTTACCATTATATCAATGGGAGAAAGATTAGGTCCAAACGTGGTTAACTTTGTGTGCACTAGAGGTTACCAACCTGTAGAGAAATGAAAGCCATAAGGTCCAGGGGAGTTATATGAGAAGATGGAAGTAATTTACGTCAAGTACGGAAAATAGAAGAATCGCATAAAACAATTGGAAAACAAAGGTGAAATAAAAGGGATGCAGACCAGGAAAGTCTTCATTTTTCTGCTGCACAGCATTTTTTTTTTAAAAAGAGACCTCTCCCCATCACCAACCAACCCCCACATCCTATGAAATCAGTGATAACAGCCCAGATTTAAAGAGGCAAGGAGAAACAGAAGGGATATATACACAGCTGATTGTAACACAGTAAAATAAACTGAACATGAACTTCATATAGCTATTATCTTTTCCAAAATTTACCAACTTAAACATTGCCAACTCAATCATATTTACAAAATGGAACAGTGGATTGTTTAAAAATGATAGTTTTGTGGCACTTTAATTACATAAGTAATTCATATGCTTTTAAGTTAAAGCAGCAATTTAGGAAGGAGTAAATAGCAACGTGGAGAAGTAGGAAGGTGGACACATACAAAAACACAGAGATTGAAACAGACTGGTATCGAGTGAGAAATGTAATTTTCACCAAGGAGCTAGAAACATTGCTACACAACCTGTGTATATCTCCAGGACCACTATTCTTAAGTTATCCTATACAGTGTAATGGGACAACATTATTTTTTATAGATTCAGACACTGATTTGTTTAGGGAGTGGCAGGGATAATCATGGATTATCCAGTTGACAACTGGAGCAAGTTGTTCCTCACAGTCTCTAGAAGACATGACACTATGTGTACACTCTCTTTTCCCTTGTCCTATAATTGAACATGAACAAGTAATTCTATGCTGTGGTAGGATTCTCTTTTGCCATTGCAGAGAGGTTGTTGATTGGACCAGCAGCTAGGAGATACAGCAACTGGGAGCAAGGAGGTGAGATCATATGTTGGTGAATCAGGACCCAGACCCTTCCTCCACCTCTCATTGGTGGGGTTTAGGGAGCAAGCAGGGTGATTGGCTTTCATTTTCCCCACCCACATCCCTATTTACATTTCTTCTGGGGTTTTCAGAGGTCTCTTGCCCTTTTTGCTGTTGCACTCTCCTTCCCCTTCATTGTAGTGTAGAAGTGGTGTTCTTGAGTAAGCAGGGGCTCTGATCAATTGGGATCAGGAAGGAATTTTTTCCCATTGGGCCAAACTGGGGAAGATCTGGTGGCTTTGCCTTGGAGACACAGGTGGGTTGAAAGGAATATAACTTGAAAGTTTAATATTAGGAAAGATAATACTGTTTAGCTTGTTGCAACATTCAGTAACTGTCCAGTGCTGATAAAGGTTAAAAGGGCCAGCTCCCAGAGGTAAATGAGACCTGTTATTTCATTGGTGGATCTTGTGCCTATAGGGGAAGTCTTCACTGGCCAAGATCCCCTTTTTGTACTATCTATCTTGCTTGAGATGGAAGGATTTTGAGGTGGATCAAATCCTAGAGATAGGCAGAGGCTGTTTGCCAGAAGCTGGGAATGGGCGACGGGGGGGGATAGATCACCTGATGATTACCTGTTCTGTTCATTCACTCTGGGGCAGCTAGCATTGGCCACTGTCAGAAGACAGGATACTGGGTGAGATGGACCTTTGGTCTGACCCCATGTGACCATTTTTATGTTCTTACCCAATATTATCGGTTATACTGTGGAAGTCCTGGAACCCTGCTGGATCCAGTTAAATGCTTGGTAAGGGAGAGTGGGAAGTGGGCATATAGTAACCCCCCTCCCTGCCATGTGTCAGTCACCTGCGTGTCCCGATCAAGGTATTAACTGCACATGGGATCCTCATTGTGGACCAGTCACACAGTAAAGAAGTTTGGGAAAACATGAATATTATCACAAAGATTATGCAGGTCTAGAGTATCAAAAACATAACCACAAGTGTTGTGACCAGAAATCCAAGATCCTACCAGTGAATGTCATTTCTTAGATTATTGTAGTAGCATAGCACTAACAGAAGTCTCTCACTCACCTGTGCATAGACTTTGTTTCCAGTATATGCCCTGTTTTAAGATCAATAGCTATTTAATAAATTTTATTTTAAATCTGGACACAATATTAGTTTTATAAATACATGTTGTGACAATGTAACTTGTGTTTTAGTTTGCACGGTTTCCAAGATCATCCCTCCCTTGGAAATACCAAAGGGTTATGTGGAGAGGACACTCTGTAGACTCTCCCCCAAATTGTTCTTTAAAAGGGAGAAAAGAGGGTTGATAGGTGACCCACCGCACGCTGATCATGGGTTATGATCAAGCTCAAAATAGTCAACCTCTTTGGTGCTAACTGTAAAGAAAATACACCTGGTACATGATACATAAAAAGGTGCAGTAGTACACAGGCGGAGATACACATCCTGTGAATGATTGAGGCATTTGGTAGCTCCCAAAGCAATTTCTTGAGAATTTGCAAAGCTATGAATATGATTCCTAAAAGATAGTATTTCTGGTGTCTTGTCAGCATAAAACTTTCAGACCTTCACATCTTCCAAGCTTTCTACTGATGTAGCTTTGGAGACAGGGTTTACTTTTGGTAAAGTGTTAAATTCTCTCTTTTTTTCCATTCAACTCAGTGAACTTTGGGAATCTTACAGGATAATTGGGATGCAGTGCTGTTGTTGCCATGGTTGTCCCAGAATAGTAAAGAGACAAGATGGGTGAAGTAATATCTTTTATTGGACCAATTTCTGTAGGTGAGAGAGTCAAGCTTTTGAGCTTTCATTGAGCCCTTCTTCATGATAATTTGGAGTGAGAAGAACATTTGATCTATAATGAATAAAAGACACTGGTTTGATTGGTCTCTCATGCCAGTGTAAATTGGGACTAGCTTTGCTTCTCTATGAGATTGCATTTATGTAGAACTGAGGAGAGAGGAGAATCAGACCCAATGTTATATTCTGCTTATACTTTTCAAGCCTGATAAAAAGTTCTAAAGTGTGTTAATGTTATTTGCTGACAAAAACAAAAAACCCCTTAAATGTGTTCTTAAGTTTATCTAAATGCTTATCAACCCCAGTTCACTATTTAAGCAGTACTTTAAAAAAAAAAAATCAGTCATTATTAACAAATGATGGTTTTTGACTTAATAGCCTGGGGTGAAGCCAAGGGCAGATAACACACTAACAAACCGGTTGTTAACCTCATTAATGACCAATTTCCTCAGGATTATTTCTATTATAATCTAAATTCAATGGTTTAGAACAGAAATTATACATTTTTTCTTTAAATTAGCTGTGACATGGTTAGAGGAATATTTAGGCGAACAGATTTTTTTTTCTTTAGCTATTAAAACTCATTACCCTGGATAGAGAGAGAGATCCAGACCTAGTAAATTTGCATTGGATAATTCCGCTAAAAAACTGTGCACTTAATTTGGGCAAAGGGGGCACGAAGAAACAAAGATGAATATACTTTAGCTTCATGTCTGCATAAAACCAATGCCAATCAATATTAATCTCAAAACTACTCCAGCGGGTGCAGTTTATGTCTGTTAGTAACTTTCCTTTCTGTGCATTTCTTTCACCATTGTTACAGATGGGAATGCAATCACATGGAAACTAGTGTAAAGCCCATGCAAATGATTCATACTGCTTATGTGCTATGCAAATTGAATGATCTATATTCTACCTAAATAATGCAAAAGAATGTGATGCTAGCCAAATAGTGCACAAAGCTGAAAACCCATTTGATTTTCTGGCTTTGAATAAAGAGCTCTGCATTCTTCTGGCAGCTGATGAGTTCAGATAGAAAACATGCCAGCAGTGTAGACCAATGCATTATCACCCCAACCCCCTTGCTGCATAACTGTGTTTCATAATATGCCATAATATTGGCAAGCACAGCTCAGAGCTCTTTAAGAACAAGAAGTAGCTCATGAATAATGGTTGGATCAGGAAAGTGATAATTAAATGAGACAACTGAATGCCAGTGGAGTCCCCAGTGGAAAATATTCTTCAGTGAAGATCATTTCCACCTTTCATTTTCCCTCTCAGTCAGAACAGGCTAGCAGTTCATTACTGTAGATACTTTTCAAGCTCCCCAAAAACCTTTTATGGTATTTTCATATTTTAAGATGTGTACAGGTGTTCTTTATGTTTAAAGAAAAATAGGTTTTAGTTTTGTGAGCTTAATGACATAATACATCATGTTTTCACAGAACTAAACCACTGTAAAAGTAGTGAGAGGGCTAGAACCTGCACTCTGCTAATGTTTCCTTGTGCTACTCTGGCTACATAAGTTGGCCTAAAACCTGGCTTAAATAGCAGTTAGAGAGTTTCCCCCTTGTGGGAGAATTCTGAGGCAGTGTATCCCAAGCTGCCATACATAGTGGCTCCTGCACTACCCCACTTCTTGTTCCCATAACACAGACTGTAGCTAGGATGTTTCTATGCCCTGGTAATGTACAGCTACTGGAACAGCACATTGGAGGCTATTAACAGCCATGGTGAACTAAAGTAGCCTTAAGGTGTCACTACTTTGTCAGAGTCTGGCCTAGTGACCTTCATCTTCAGATGGCCCCTCCAGCTTCCCCCTGAATTGTGCTGACAGTAGTCTAGGATCTGAGCCAAAGGCCAAGTGCTCTGGGCCTAACTGTCCACTGCCTTTCTACTTTGTGTAGTCCTTTACACTTGTGAAAGTGAGTTCAGAATGGATGTAAAAAGCTTCACCTATTATAGACAGGTGTAAATGCCCATACAAAGTCAATGGAGGATCAGGCACATTATGGACCAAATACTGCTTTCACTTAGAGCAGTGGAAAGTTGGAGGGACTCCACTGACTTTAATGGAGTTACTTCAAATTTATGCTGGTGTAACTGATGGCAGAATTTATCCAGACGTGCATAATACAACGCAGTTTTGGATCCTATGATGCATAATACATTCATGGCTTTTCTCTGAAATAACTACAAACCAACTTTTTAAGCCCTCTCCTTATGCTTAAAGTTTCACAATGAATGTCACTGTTCCATTTCAAACCAACTCAGAATTTTTATCAGTTATTTTTGAAGTATTTGGCAGGATAGCTTTGCATTCAAGATTAACAAGATATTTTTAGCATCTAAAGTTTTGAGGAAATAATTTTGGTTTGCTTGTTTATCAAATGCATTGAGCAGATGATTATTATTTGACAGACACTTAAAGATTTTCAGAAAAATGTCTTCAGTGTTCTAGAAAAAAGTGTTTCCTCAGAGTGGAAGAGTCCAAAAAGTTGAAATGCTTAGTGATCACTTAGAACTGTATATTGCTGTAGTTTTTAAAAAGGCAGAGTGACTTTCAATTCACTCACACAAAGCTATAGTAGTAACCAGACTATCCAGGTGAGTGGGCAGGGAGGCAAAATCCATTTCTCAACCTGGGACAAGAGTGCAGAAGAAATGAAATAAAAAAATGGGGGAAATTTTCAAAAAAAAATTGTTTGTACAAGCTCCCTTCCCTTCCACCACCAGTCAGCTCTAAGCACAATGTCCAACTCTTAATAATTTTGAAGTAGTTCTAATTCAGCATTCACACATTCAGGAAAACCAGATGATCTATAGTCCACACACACAGAGCCCTGTCATGTAGTCCCATTGAAGTCAACAGTATTCCTTTATGTGGAGTAGCTGCAGGACCAGGACCATAAATAAGGAGTCATAATTAAAGAATAATTTAGTATCATACCTATAAGATTGTATATGGTCCCTATGGCTTTAACGTTATAGAGTTTTGAAAAATGTTGATAAAATATCATTTGCCACTAGCTGGAACAGAAAGCCATAGTGTACAAATCGAAAGACAGGCAGAAAAAAGGACAGAAAGAGGTAAGATTGCATGCAATACTTTTGCCAGTTTCACATTACAGGTGATTCACGTTGCTTACAACCATCTGTAGAAAATGAATAAATTAGCATTTGTCAGAAGAAAAGTTTCTCATAACTCTGCATACTAATTTGCATATGGGGAGGCTAAAAGGAATGGAAGCCTTTAAATAAGTACACGTATAAGAGAGAACTCTAAAAGCTAGAGTTTAGTGCTTGTTAATAAAGGTATAGATTTCAAGAGTCCAACACAGTCTCTACCTTTTAGCAAAAACAAGGTACCATCACCATACATGCTGCTAAGATTGATTTCAGCTCTAATGTTTCTCTTTGTAATCTTTAGGGAGAATTTGTTTAGAGAGTGAGACTATCATCTTCCTCTTGAAAAGGGTACAGTGCTTCCCAGAGTTGTGTATTATAAGTGCACAGATTTAGTTTAAAAAATGTTCTGTTCAGTTTGGAATGTAAATGTGGAGGGAAAAGAAAACCTACCACCAAAACACTCACAGTAAGACTCATTGACAACACATCAAGCTGAGACATGATGTTTCATCTTAATTAGCATTATTATGCATTTTGTTTTACACTGTTTTAGAAGCAAAAAAGGAGGTGAGGTGGAGCTTGGCTCTGAGATGTGCCTACCCTGTTCTGATTGTTCAATACATTTTATATGCCTATAATAAAAAAGTTAATACTGAATAAAATTTGCACTTTTCTTGGAACGATATCTGCTTAATCATTTTATAGATATGATTTTTGTGAAAAAAGATTACCTTTAATAGCCTTAAAAGGTTCATCATGCTTTGGGAAGTGTATAATTAAAATAGCATTGTTGCAGCATCTGGTTTATTTTTCATATGTTTAAATAGCAAACTTCAAAATGTGCAGTATCATAGAGATGATGTAAAGGAGGAATGAAGAGATATAAAAAGCAGCATAGTTCAGTGAGTGGAGACGGGCCTAAGAACCAGGAACTACTGAAGCCTCATCCCATTTCGCCACTGATGTGGCGGGCAAATCATTTAACCTATCTGTAAAATGGTGATAACACATACCTTACAGGTGTATTGGGAGGGCTAATGAGTTAATATCTGGAAAGCACTTTGAAGATTAAAAAACCCATGGGCCTGAATCTGCAACCCTTGGGCACGCTGAGTAGCACCAATAAGCTTCTTCAGAGTATGGTACAATCCAAAGCGAGCAAGGGAGGTACAATAAGGTCTGATGGGGGTGCCTTTACAAGGTTCTCTTTTACCTTTTTCATCCCTAGATAGTACCAGGATAAGTAGGTATTCCCTATAAATAGGATAGAGAATACTGACAGTACTGCTAACACTAGAGTACATTTCGAGAAACATTTTGAACATTTCCCATCCCCCAAATTATTTGGGTGAAACATTTCAAAATTGTCAGAAAAAATAACCAGTTTTTATTTGGATTATCTAATTCACACAAAAAGCATGTTGCCTTTTTTTCCCCAGAGACTATTTGAGTTTGTTTAGGTGATAAAGGAAAGCCACTAAAACAGCATGTGTGGATGAGACCAAGAATATGAGACTTGGCACTTAGGTTGACAACTCTGCTGTCAGTTAACTACCCGTCGACATGATAGGGCTCTTGCTCCCTTCCTCTGACCCCAATGTTTTTGTTGTGTTGTAGGTGTTGTCACAATACTTGGATAGCTCTGACTTCATCTATCTAGGTATTTATGTGGCCCTGGATGCAAGTCATCTCCCCTGCATCCTCATCAAGTGCACTTCAGCCTCAGTTTCCCCTCCTTCAATGCCTCTGGTTATCGCACACCAGACAAACTAGTCTTCCAAATGAAAACTCCTCTTCAAGGATCTGGTTTTTATTATAACATTTAATTCCAATACTTGCAGAGGAAACCTTCAATCTACATGTTGGCTTCAGGCTTCCGCAGCCCAAATATTAGAGTCTGCAAATAGACCTTTGAGCCCTTGGCTTGGGGTTCCAATCTTGCCAACTCTTACGTTAGTTGGTGTTTTTCTTAAAGTCTTTGCTCCTGTTGTCATGGGGTTATGTCAGAATCTCTCTTTTCATTAAAAAGCTCTTAGCCTTTATGACTGTGGTGATATGCTTGAAAACAAAAACCCCAAAGAATTTTTTAAAAGAGTCAGAAGGTAAATATAAAGAACCCAAGTTGATTTTTTGTATGGAATGGTCTTTGGGGGGCTTGACTGGTGAATTGTGAATGTCTGGGGTTGGCCGTACTAGGCTTCACTATAGTCCTATTCCTCAGCAGCAAGAGTCCCGCACAGCCCTCTTCCTCCTGGGCTTTGAGAATAATTCCAGGCAGTCCCTGACCTCTCACCAGCTTCTGGTCACAGTTCCACTCACACTTTTTTCATAAGGGCAACCTGAAGGAAAGACATGAAGGGAACAACTCCCTACTCTCCTAGTCTTCCTCTGACTGATTATTTGGTTAGCAGGACTGACAACCCCAAATATTAAAAAAAAATCTTGAGTTAGGCCCTGGTTCCTTTATATTAGTAATGATAAAATAAAAAGACGCATGTGAGATTATTTTTTGAACTCATGATTAAGTCAAACAATGCATTCTTTCTATTTGCGTTCTGGTTTCTGAGGCTTTATGGTTCATATTTTCCAGCTTTCCTCTCTAACCATGGGAGTTAGAAATTTAGTTTTATTTTATTTGTTTTTTAAATGAAAGCTGAAATTCTCAAATACTCACATCATTCAAGGAGATGCGGTTTAAGATTAACACGAAATATCATGAGAGTCACACTTCTTGGCAATGATGGATAAATCACATTAAGAGTCAAATGATTGCAGAACTACATTCCCTATCAACCCATCTGGAATACCCCTATAATTCCACTATTTAAATGGCTAATAAACACTTAAATCAATGTGACATAGGCACCTAAATACATTTGAGGATCTGGGCCTAAGTGACTTGCTCATAGCATGCAAGTTTGGCAGAGCCGAGAATTAAACTCTGGTCTCTCGAGTCCGAGCCCAGCACTTTAGGCCTGCCACACTGAGTTTAGGGTGCAATTCCCAGCTCAAGCAGACACACTCTTGCTAGCTCTCAGTTTACATGCTAAAAAGAGAATGTAGCTGCAGCAGAAGGGCCTAGCTTCCCTGAATATGCACCTGTCAGAGACCATAGGCACATATTCGGGGCGACTAGCCCATCCTGCAATTCACACTGCTATGGAACACATTTTTTAGTGTGCTAACTCAATGAGAACAAAGCATGAGCATATGTCTGTGAGCTGGGAATCACACCTCCAGCTCAAAGTGTAGACACGTCCTTTAACTACCAGGCCATATTTCCTCCCCAAACACACAGAAGATCTACTCATGTTTTTGCATGCAGAGAAATCTACAAAATGAGCGTCTGGAAGTATCTCTATTTTTCTATTTGTTATTCAGCATTAATTTCTTTTATTTATTTTGTGTTGCAGCTTGTACATTCTGTAGTGCTAAATCACTGAGTTTTAATCCCTGGAACATCTGCACTAGCTCTGGAAAAGGGCACAGAACAGACCACATTGGGACAACTGCTAAGGAGCAAACAAGACACCGTATGTGAATGGTGATAATGTTTCTAGAGTTTCTGCTATTCTATGGTTTCCAGTATTGGTGGAAATCTTTTAAGATTAAATATCAGCCATTTTTGTGACATTTCTACTGTCTGGGGATGTTTTTTGCCCTCTTAATAACCTAAAAGCAGCAAATGGGATTTTGCTTAAACTTAAAAATAAAGACAGAATACTCATCAGCCAGTCACCAAGCATGAAACTTTTCAACCCCAAAAGCTTATTTTTCAGAAAGTTATGGACACAACATTTGAAAACAGGCGCTTACTGAAACTGTTTTGCAACCTTGACTATAGTGTCTACTGTTAACTGAATGCTCCAATAATTACTCTGCACAGTACATATGGCATTGGAGTGTTGCATTCATAATGCTTCAATTAAGGTTTCCATTATGAACATGTATTTTCAGAGGCTAACTCCTAAGAGGCAAAATTTGGTAAAAAGCTGTCAAGCCATTTTTGATAGATAAAAGCAAAAGCAAAGAGGTTTTTTTTCCACTACTATCGGATGATTTCTTGTTAATCTTTTACAAGAAAAAAGTTGCCTTTTAAAGCACAGTATTTAGTAGGCACTTATGGTTCTCTTATTAATTTTATGTAACAATAGGAAATAGGTCCATTTTTTTCTATGTTGAAGAAATACACATGGAAAGAGTGGCACCTACTGTAAGGTTTGTTACTTTAAGAAATGAATTTAATTGAGCTAAACTGATTTGCAGGCAATGATAATCTAGCCCTTTATCTTCAATCAAGTTACACTGAGAGAGTTACTTTGTATTTGTTGTAATATATTTCATACCCAACTGTAACAGGGTTCACTACTCACTGCTGGCATGCCTTCTCATGGCTTACCTCGGGATTAGTTCACCACTGTTCAGACACCCCCTCCTAAGGTCGCTCAGCCCATTGTCTCTCTCTCACTCTAGGTAGTTGTCTTCTTTGTGATTTGACTGTTCCTTCTTTAGGATTTTGCCTTGTGGCCAAGTCATTATAACTGTTCCCTTCTGTTGTTTGTTAGAGTGTCTTAGAACAAGCTATCCCTCTGCCACTTTAGGCAGTCTTCTAGTCTCCATCCACAGGCTGCTCCACTTGCCCAAAAGCAGATGGAAATCCCAGGCTCATCCTCTACACCAGGTTCTAGCACAGGGACCCTGTGCTCCACAATGATGGTTTACTTACTCCCAACCTGATTGTTATTTCCCCTGGAGTCTGTATTACTTCCTCCTCCTATCCCCAAGCACTTCTGGGTTTATTATCTGTCAACATTTCCCCCACAGGTGCTTCCTACCAGACCCTGTACTTGCTAACAAATCTTTCCTTCTATCAAAAATGATTGCAGACTATTTCTACTTACAGGACTCATCTGTTCTCAGCTTTCTAGAAGCCCTACCTGTTCCTGCCAGGTGAGCTTCATCCTTAATTAAGCATTATTGAGCCTTGGCTCCCCTCCAGCTGCAGCCTAAGTGGTTAATTGGCCCATCTAGCCTACATTGGTATGGGGCAAACACCTCAT
This sequence comes from Chelonoidis abingdonii, assembly GCF_003597395.2. NCBI lineage: Eukaryota > Metazoa > Chordata > Testudines > Testudinidae > Chelonoidis > Chelonoidis abingdonii. The sequence continues at coordinate 100,610,059 of NC_133774.1, read as the reverse complement.
CATAATTCAGTAATGTTGTAGTAACTGTAGAGCCAAAAGGGGCTGTGATTACATTCAACAGTAACTCAAACACACTGGAAGAACCTATTTTTATTGGACTATTGGCAGGGATGTCAGCTACTCTCTTCTCCTTAAAAGAAGTTCCACTGGATCTTTAAGTTGTTCCTGAAGAGACAACGTAGGCATTTTATTCACCAGCTCATCTAAGGATATTACTTTTAATTGTGCAATGCATTTCAAACTTCAGCATGATGAACATGTGGTGCAAGACTTGAACTTATAACCTTTGGCCCAAAACCAAAATACTGGCACTTGAGTCATGAAGACCATTTGGTTCAGATTGGTCTGTATGCTAATATATCTGGGTTAATTAACACAAACATTTGGACACCAAATACAACTTTCTAGCAGAACACTGCTGCATCAAAATTTCATATAGTGTCTAACTCAGCCACTACTAAAGCATCTGGATTCTTTGCAAATGATCAGGACAGTTCACAGTAATCAATCTTACATACCTAAATTTTATTTAAAATTCTATTTACACACTTCTGTGGAGCCAATTGACTCAAAACAAGGAGATTTTTTTTCCAGACAAGTTTTCCAATACTTAACAGAGTAGGATGCAAACTTTGTATCATTTCACATTTGCCTAATTTTTTGTACCACACTGTACTGTAGACATTATATAGTGAGTTCTGAGAACATGCACGGAATATGAACATATGCATGTTTAATGTTGAAATATCTGGGACAACTTTTTAGTAATTTGTAGCCTTTTTGAAAACCCAGTTTTCAAAAATTAAGGTGCAACATCCATGCATGATTGTTCACTTTTATCTGAGTACAGGCAGATGGACAGGTAGGCATCAATACAGTCATTTGTGTCTGAAAATACATGTGTTGTGTAGGTAAATACTGATTACCTCCCCCAGAGGGATCAGATTTTCCAATCAGGGCCGGCCTTAGGATTTATGGTGCCCTAGGCGAGATTATTAAACTGGTGCCCCTGTGCCTGATCTGCTCTTAGCAACACAAACATAAGCTTACAGTATTGGAAAACTTGCCACATTCACGTTATTAAAACCAGTTTAACTTAATTAAGCACACTGTAATGCTGATGGACTAGCACTAAAGAAGCAGCACTATAGAAAAAATTCTGATATGACAGAATGATGCAAATAATATATATTTTTTTTAATTTATCAAAATTTTATTGGAAATTTATATGAAGAGGTATTGAAACAAAGATTTGTTTTTAATTAAAAGCAATCTTTCTGGCTTTTTTGGCTGCAAAATCAGTAATAATGTCATCGTATGACAAAGACAAAGTCGTGTCTTGTTCGATTGCAAGAATAGCAAGACCAGTTAAGCGTTCCTGACTCATTGTAGAGCAGAGATAGTTTTTAATGAGCTTTAGTTTTGAGAAACTCCGTTCTCCTGATGCTACTGTTACAGGAATTGTCAGTAGAATACGAGTGGCAATGTACACATTAGGATATATGTCAACAAGTTTGCGGGTATGAATAAACTGTACAATGTCCATCACCGATTTTGCATGTGGCAACATTGATGACAGTGTACTCAATTCTTCGTACAGTTCAAGTCCATTTAAATCAAAACTATCACCGTGCTTCAGGAGGCTCTCTAGGTTCTTGCACTTTGTCATTAGTTGCTCTTGTTTTCCTATTTCGTTGAATTTAGTTATGTCATACAAAAATCCAAACTGTTCATGGTGTACTTGCAAGGTATTAAACCTTTCATCAACAGCAGATACTGCTTTATCCATCACAACATTAAAAAATTCAACTCAAAATTTCTTTTCTGGATCGTCTATGGGCTCATCTGCTCCTTCATATTCCATTTGTCATTTTTTCCTTGAAACTCGTGTCACATTCGCACATGGAAATTTTGGTTCTACACACCGAGTGCCTGTGCAAGCTCTCTTGCTGTAACCTGTGCTTCTTTGAATCCATGTTCTCTGTATTTCACTAAAAAGTCTGTGTGTTGTTTAGTAAGGTAAGTGTTGAATCAAGCTGCATCATTGGACTCTGCATTATTTTGCTTACACTTTGAGATTTTACAAGAATGTCATACCAGATTACGACAGATGTTAGAAACTTGAAGCTGGATATTTCAGAGGCCAATGACTGTGCTTCACTTTTAGCTTTTGGATCTCTGGCTTCTCTTCGAAATAGCAACCAATGCTTCATAAACTTCCTCAGATTGATATCTCAACTATTGTTATTATCTGAGGTCTTGGCCACCAATCCTGCTCAGGCCACTGCCAGCTGAGTAAATGAAACCCCAAACCGGCAGTGGGCTAAGCGGGGCTGGTGGCTGGAACCCTAGACAAGGATCCCAGGCCCTGCTCAGCCCGCTGCTGGTCTGGGGTTCTGACCACAACTCCTGCCAGCCAGGATCCCGGCCGCCAACCCCCCTCAGCCCGCTACCAGCCTGGGATTCTGCTCACCCAGGCTGGCAGGAGGCAGAGTGGGGCCGGCGGCTGAGCTCCTGACTGGCAAGGGGCCGGCAGCCGGAACCCCGGAGTAGCAGTAGGCTGAGTGCTGCTGGCACCCCAGACTGGCAGCAGACTGAGCCACTCAACCCCACACCGGCTCTGCTCAGCCCGCCACCAGCCCACACAGCCCCTGCCGCTGAGTGAATGGAACCCCAGGCTGACAGCAGGTTGAGGGTTCAGCTGGCCTGCTCAGCCACTGCCAGCCTGGGGTTCCTTGGGGTCCCCAGGCCAGCAGCAGGTGCTGAGTGGGCCGATGGCTGGTATCCCAGCTGGCAATAGGGCAGCAGCCGGAACCCCAGAGCAGTGATGGGCTGAGCCCGCTCAGCCTGCCGCTGCATACCATCAAAAATCAGCTCACCTGCCACCTTTGACACGTGTGCCGTAGGTTGCCGACCCCTGCTTTATACACTAGTAAGGAGATGAGCATATTACAGTTGTTGTGGGGCTCTTATCAGGAGTAACAGCTATAGGAAAGTCAGTCAACATTTTTTGTTTCTCTGATGAAAACTGGCCCACTCCCTGCCTCAAACAAACCTGTCACTAATAATTGTCAACAACTTAATTTTCTGTTTTTGGCTAAGATATTGATTTTTTTAAAAAAAATATTGAAATTGGATTCAGGATTGTTAGCAAGAATTTTTGGCAAACAAAGTTGTTAAATGACAATCTAAATGGCAACACAGTACTGCTTTCATGCTTGGCTCACCCCCCAGCCTGCTGGTCCAACAGCTGCAGTAGAGGAGGAGATAGGTGGAAAACTGCAGGACCCCAAAATCCACCTCTTGGGGTGCAGAGTGGCAACAGCAGCAGCAAACCCTCAGGTCCAATCACACGCCAATGGGCACCACCACCAGCCTTACGGACCATGGTGAAGTTAGCACAGCATCTGATCTCAGGGACGGGCACCCATGGAGCCACAGCAGCTCATCCTGCCCTTGCAGCTCCCCCCGGATGAGATGGATCGCTGGCAGCTGCCAGCCCGGGGGAGAGGCACTCCCAGCTAGGGTGGCCAGATCCAGATGTCCTGATTTTATAGGGCCAGTCCCGATATTTGGGGCTTTGTCTTATATAGGCACCAATTACCCCACCTAGAGTGACCAGACAGAAAGTGTGAAAAATCAGGACAGGGATGGGGGGGGGGTGGTAAAAGAGCCTATATAAGAAAAAGACCCCAAAATTGGGACTGTCCCTATAAAATAGGGATATCTGATCACTGTACCCCAATCCCCTATCCTGATTTTTCACACATCTGGCTAACCCCAGCCAAGCCCTGTGTGACATTCCAATCCTGGCTCGCTGCCGAGGAAGTGAGTTACTTTCACTTTCAGTCCTCAGCAGGCAGCAGCCAGCCCTCCCCCCACCTATCCCCCAGCACCTCACCCAACCCAGCCCTGACGAGGGAGGGGAGAGAGAGAGGGATGCGCCTCTGGGGAGGAGGGGAAAGGAGGAAGTGGCTCCATGGGGCGGGGGGGGGGAAGAAGAATGGATGTTATGGGGGACAACAAAGGATACTGGTTCCAGAGCCACAGAGCCTGCCTCACCTCACCTCAGCCAGGAGGAAAGAGTCACACTCACAGGTGAGCTCCTTCCCCAACCCTTACCCCCCTCCCCTTCCCAGAGACCCCAGCCAATCCCATTCCTCAGACTGTGCAGCATTCTGCTCTCTCTAGGACCCAGCAGCCCTGCTCCTACATGCTCCACTGCTTCCCATCTGTCTGGACTGCCTGCAAAGTGGTGCCCCCAGGCAGAGTGAGGCCCTACGCATTTGCCTATTTTGCCTATGCCTAAGGACGGCCCTGTTTCCAATGTTCTTTTATTTCACTGAAGGTTGATGCTGTGGTGCTCACCTACCACATGGCTACCTTATACGTTGAGGGGAAGGGGTACTTGGAAGAGGCTTCAACAACATGCAAGCTGGTCCTGACTGATTGACTTAAAACACCTCGATTGCTTGAGCCAGCACTGTGGGGAGTGATCATATAAGGACATTGTCTGAGCAGTGGAGTCATCATCCTGCTTCCAATTCAGGTGGCTAAGAACTAGCCGCAGGAATGAGAAAGGTACAGGCTATCCCAACAGGTTGTTTCAGAGCTAGGCTCTGCACTTGTGTAAGGATGATTTCCAGCCTGTGTCTTTGCTTCTTCTGTATAGGCTCCAGCAACAGTGAGAACAAAAATTGCAGCTGTCTCTGCATGCCACTAGAGTTCTTAGAAATGTAAAGGAATATTAAACAGAAAAACTACGGCATCTCAATTTTAATGCTTTGTATAACAAAGTTCATATATGTTCATAAGTGCTGAAACTGGGAGTGCTGCTGCACCCCTGGCTTGAAGTGGTTTCCATCATATACAGAGTTCACAGTTTGGTTCAATGGCTCTCAGCATCCCCATTATACAGATTGTTTCACTACCTTTGTATATGTGAAAAACAAACCAATCCAAAAAATACTGTTTCCTTACCTATTCTATCAGACATACGTATCTTGGAATATAAAAAGTATAAATATAAATTTTTTCCCCACTGTTTCCATATTTGTCCCATGCCAGTTTCATTTTTTTAAGTCAGTTTCTAAATTTCACTAGTATGTTTTCATTCATTAGGAAATGTCTGCAACATCGGAGTGTAAGAGCATCAAAGGAATGTTTATCTGATAATCTGTTTCCACTAGATTTTTTTTTAAGGAAACATTTTTTAGTGGTCTCAGATTTGGTTAAAAATGATTTTTACAAAAACTTACATTTTGGACCAACATTGTCCAAGCAATGACCCTTTAAAATCTCATTCATTGTTTGTTGAAGTTTGCCGCTTACTCTACAAGTTCTGTTATGTTTGTCTCTAAACTTTCTGTCCATATATGTCCTGACAAACACAAATGTTATGATTCAGTGCATTTTTAAATCATCACATTCATGTTAAATGTAGGTTTCCTCCCACTCCTTATTTTTTCTCCATGGTGTTATTTTCTTTCTGTCCATTTTTCTTATATTAAAAAGGCTCCTACTGGAATTTAATTTTGAGTTAAATCTTCACCCTCCCCATCAGCTGTGAGGCTGCATTAAATAAATCCCACTAAAAGTAATAAACCACTCTTAGCTGCGGCTTTGTGATATCTGTTGTCAGCCTGTCAGCAAATGTAAGAGCTGAATTCACTGTTACTGCTACTAGGGGAAAGAGAATTTGAAGACCAAGTAACCACAATATCAGAAATACTATGATTAACTGAGATATTTGATGCTTACTATGTTTTAACATGCAGGGGATGATAACAAAGATGATATTCTTGATAAGAGACATTTTCATCCTGTTAATGGTAAAAAAAAGTGGTGGGGCAGAGATGAGAGGGGAAAAAAACTTTGCCCATGAAGTTCTGCTATCCAGCTATTGGTCTGTGATTTCAAGGATTAAGTGCAATAGACATGAAAACAGTGTATATTTGTGAATAGCCTGTAATCCTAAGGATCATGCACGTTTGAGAGAAAAGGGAAATTGTTGATCAGTACAAACTTCATTTTATTTTTATTATATTCTTTATATGCAGTCTATTGGTATGTGTATACAAAATGAGTGTGAATGTGTATGTGAGTGTATATATCTATACACAGACAGACACTGTGAATTTCAAAGCAAATAAGCATACATGGGAAAAAAAGACGAATTCTCTCCCGCCCAAAAGCACTCTGGGATACTGGGAGCAGAGCACTCTATCTGACAGGATTTATAGGTGTGACTAATATAAGTTGACAGCTCAGTTCAGATATGTCTGCCTGTCCTTATCTAGACCATTTTAGTGAAATGTTTGTTTACCCTTAAAGAGCTGAACTTGGCTCATAGTGGATGACTATTTTTCATTTGTTTGTGTCCAGCCTGGAAGAGTTAAATTGTATAAACAACTAACAAGCTGGGCTATTGGTTATTTGGTTTCTTTTATGGGAAGAACAGCAGCTCAGGAATAAACATCCTCCCTTCACTAAAGGCAGCATATTCTTGCCTTTGGGAGAGCCAGAGATCCAGGAATTCCCAGGGGGCTGAATGCAGAAAAAACTCAAGGAAGATATTTTAACTGAGGGCACTTGAGTACATTGGTGGATGGGCTAGTTCTAGCAATTATCACAATGCTTTCTCCTTCATCTAAGAAAAATCATTTCCAATTTACCAGTGAAGAATGCGTATACCAATTCATAGCAAGTGTTAGCAGATGACTCTAAAAATGAAGGCTATTTTCTAAAACAATAGTGGTGAGGGGTAAACATGAAAAACAAATATGATATGGTCTTTTTCTCAAAGAAATTCTTTGCTTATGGGTATCAGCATATTGGAAAACACATTTTAAGGCTTTGTTTAGAGATAAGCCAAATACAAAATGCAGACCCTTCCACTCCTCCTCTTAGCATTTCTCAGTGTTTTGAAAGTGAGGCTGTAAAAGGGAATGTGGCATTCCCCATCATCTCAGTTCTTTCCACCGCTTCCTCGAAGTCAGGATTTTATAGAATTCCAAGGAAGAGGGGAAGGTGGACAGTAGCAAAGACTGCACTTCTGATCTTAGCATAATTTTGTGAATGGGGTCCCTGAATAGGACAGTTCTCTGAAAATGTCCACTCAATGTGCAGTGGCAGTCAAAAAAGTGAACAGAATGTTGGGAATCATTAAGAAAGGGATATATAATAAGACAGAAAATATCACATTGCCTCTATATAAATCCATGGTATGCCCACATCTGGAATACTACAGGCAGATGTGGTCACCCTATCTCAAAAAAGATATATTGGAATTGGAAAAGGTGCAGGAAAGGGCAACAAAAAATGATTAGGAGTATTGAACGGCTTGCCGTCTGAGGAGAGATTAATAAGACTGGGATTTTTCAGCTTGGAAAAGAGATGACAAAGGGGAGACATGATACAGGTCTATAAAATCATGACTGGTGTGGAGAAAGTAAATAAAGTGTTATTTACTCCTCATAACACAAGAACTTGGGGTCACCAAATCAAATTAACAGGCAGTGGGTTTAAAACAAACAAAAGGAAGTATTTTTTCCACACAATGCACAGCCAACCTGCGGAACTCCTTGCCAGAGGATTTTGTCAAGGTCAAGATTATAACAGGGTTCAAAGAAGAACTAGATAAATTCATGGAGGATAGGCCCATCAATGGCTCTTAGCCAGGATGGGCATGGATGTTGTCCCTAGCCTCTGTTTCCAGAAGCTGGGATTGGATCACTTGATGATTACCTGCTCTGTTCATTCCCTCGGTGGCACCTGGCCTTGACCACTGTTGGAACACAGGATATCTCAGGGCCTCAACAGCTAATGCTAAATTACACTGAGCAATGAAAAAACTTGTATAATACAGTAGAACCTCAGAGTTACTACTATATCAGGAATGGTAGTTTTTCATAACTCTCTGAAATGTTCGTAACTCTGAACAAAATGTTATGGTTGTTCTTTCAAAAGTTTACAACTGAACATTGATTTAATACAGCTTGGAAACTTTACTATCAAAAGAAAAAATGCTGCTTTTAACGATCTTAATTTAAATGAAACAAGCACAGAAAGTTCTTATTTTGTCAATTTTTTTTAAAGCTTTCCCTTTTTAGTAGTTTGTTTAACACAGTACTGTACCATATTTGCCTTTTTTTTTTTGTCTGCCGCTGTCAGATTGTGTACTTCTGGTTGCAAATGAGGTGTGTGTTGACTGGTCAGTTTTTAACTTTGATGTTTGTAATTCTGAGGTTCTTCTGTAGAATAAATAAATACCGTTACTAGTAATGGAAAATAGACAAAATATTATTTAAACATTATCTAGGCTTCTCTATCCATAATAGAACTGGAAGATGAGACACAAATAGATTTCAGCTAAACACTGATGAGGCTTCACATAATATTTATTGTTGTTAGTTTTGTTCAGCACAGTTGCAGATAAATATTTATCTTATTCAATTGCCACCTATGGGCAATACATAAATAATTTTAAGATTGAAATGTAACAGGCTCTATATGTTCGGTCTACTGCATGGGAACATAGAACTGTATGTGATCCACAATCCTTTATCATAAATGCAAATTATTAATCTATATGTTATTATGAACTGCAAAGTAGAGAATTTTTCGTACATGAAATCTCCCCTATTCTTACATAGTGGATAGATCCAATTCCCAGTATAGTCAACTAAAAAACTTCCAGTCGGAGTGGGTCTGTAGAACATCACTTTAAACCTGGGTCTATAAAAGAAGACATCTAAATAGAGCTAGGTGTATAATTTCTTGAACATTTCACCTCTTTCTGTTGTGTTTTTTTTCCATAAACAGATTGTGAAATCCCAGATGTATTCACTGTAGATGCTATGGTAATGGAAATAAATAAATTAAAATCAATCAACTAATAATAATACATAATTCATCAAATTCCTTGAGGAAAAAATATTTTAAGTCTGCAGATCATTCACATTCAGATCTAGGACACCTGGAGTCCTTCAAACCAGCAGGGAGTCCCCTTTGCTTTAATCAGCCTCTGTACCATATGACTTGAATATAGCTAACAGAACACTTATTTAAAAAAAAAAAAAAAGTGTCCAAAGGTGATCTTGGTAATTACAGGCTAATAAAGTCTAACTTCAGTACCAGGCATACTGGTTAAACCTACAGTAAAGAACACAATTTTCAGACAAATAGATAAAAATGATATGTTTTGGAAGAGTCAGTATGGCATTTGTAAAAGGAAATCATGCCTCATCAATCTATTTGAATTCTTTGAGGGAATAAAATATAGTTTATATATTGTACTTGGACTGTTCAAAAGCCTTTGACAAAGACTCCTAAGAAAAGCAAACAGTCCTGGGATAAGAGGGAAGGTCCTCTCGTGGATCAATACCTGGTTAAAAGACTGGAAACAAAAAGGTAGCAATATATGGTCAGTTTTCACAATGGAGAGATGTAAAAAGTGGGATCCCCCAAAGGTCTGTACTGGGACATTTGCTGTTCAACACATTCAAAAATAATCTGAAAAAGGCAGTTAATAGTAGGTGGCAAAATTCACAGATAATACAAAATTATTCAAGATAGTTAAGTCCAAAGTTGACTTCAAAGAGTTACAAAGGAATCTCACTATACTGGGTTACTGGGCAACAAAATGGCAGATGAAATTCAACGTTTATAAGTGCAAAGTAATCCACATTGGAAAAAAATCCCAACATAGAAAAAATGGGTCTAAATTGGCCATTACATATCAAGAAAGATCTTGGCGTCTGTAATGGGGTTGGACTCACCTCTCGCGAGTGCCCCCTGGCTGAGGGTGTATGCCTGCACACACTCTCTGCCTGTTTGTGGTGGTTCTTTGCTGACTCAAAGTCAAGTCATACACAATCTGTCAGTGCGATAAAAGCAAAGCAAACCCCTTTCAGGGTACAAGTCCAACAGGGGCCTCTCTCGGTATCCTCTGTGATATCTCTCTTCATTTGTCCCTGCTCCAGAACAGAGTGGTGCCCCAGGGCTCTTTCCCTGAACGTTATATCTTTGCCTTCTCAGGGCCTTTCTGGCCCCAGTTCTCCAGCTGGACCACAGTTCAGTACCCCTTTTGAGGTCCCTCAAAGTCCAGGCCACTTTCTCAGTGTCTGGTAGGGGGGATCCAGGCCTGCCCTCTACTCTGGGATCCAGCCCAGGGACCCTATAGATAGCAGCCATCCACAATGTGCCTTCAGATAAACTGTGTTGATACTATAATTCCCTGGGCTACTTCCCCATGGTTCCCACACATTTTTTCACCCTTACCTCAGGGCCTTATCCTGGTGGAGTCCCAAAAGACAGCCCAGAGCACCATCCACACTCCTCCAGCTCTAACAAGGAACTGAACTTGCTCTGACCCTTCAGCTCTTCTTACACTAGCCTGCTGGGCCCTGACTGGCTGCTTCCCACACAGCTGCTCTAGGCAGTTTGGAGGACTTCCCTACTTCCCTTTTCTGGGGCAGGGTGTAGTAGGGATTCAAGGCCTCCAACAGGAGGGCTTCAGGGTCTAGTCCACCCTGTCACAAAGTCATTATGGATAGTTATCTGAAAACATGCCCTTAACATACGACAGTCAGAAGAGCTAACAGAATGTTAGTACTAGGACAGGGATAGATAATAAGACAGAAAATAATGCTGCTATATAAATCCATGATACGCCCACACCTTAAATACTGCATGCATTTTTGGTCACCCCATATCAAAGATATTAGAATTGGAAAATGTGCAGAGAAGGGGGATGAAACAGCTTCCATACAAGGAGAAATTAAAAAGACTGGGACTGTTCAGCTCAGGAAGAGACAACTAAGGGGGAATATGATTGAGGTCTATAAAATTATGAATGTTGTGGAGAAAAAGTATTATTTTCCCCTTCACATAACACAAGAACCAGGGCTCACCCAATGAAATTAATAGGCAGCAGGTTTAAAACAAACAAAAGTAAGTACTTCGCACAATGCACAGTCAACCTGTGGAAGTTGTTGCCAGGGTAATGATGTAAAGGCCAAGAGCATAATTGGGCTAAAAAAGGAATAAGAAAGGTTCAAGGAGGAGGTCCATCAATGGCTATTAGTCAGGATGGTCAGAGATGCAATCCCATGCCCCAGGTGTCCCTAAACCTCCAACTGCCAAAAGCATCTGTCACTGGCCACTGCCAGAAACAGGACACTGGGCTAGACGGACTCTTGGTCTGATCCAGTATGGCCATTCTTATTTTCTTAAACCTGTCCTCCACTCTCTACAGTGGCTTCCCAGAGAATGCTGAATCAAATTCAAGGTCTTGGGCCTTATCTTCATGGAGCAAAATGGCCTAGGCCCAGGATATCTAGAAGATCACCTAAAGAGCTATGATGGAAACCGCGGTCAACAGCTTCTCTCTGCTAGCACAACAGAAGAGTTAAGCTCATCTATGATGGTGAATGAGCTTTCTCAAGGGCTGGTCTGAGATGGTGTAACAAACTCTGTCAGGAACTAAGGACCATTACAACACAAACCGCACCACCTCCTACCCTAGGCACATTTCTTTGATCTTGCCTTCTCTAACACAGACACATAACATCATGTCCATGAGCATGTGTGGAAAGAAAAAAAGTAATTCTAAAACAAAACACTGCACACATTTCTCCCTCTGGGGAGAGGATGAGAGACCAAACAGTTGACAAACATTAGTCATGTTGCTTAATGAACTACTGGAAGATGCTCAGACACTACAGAGATACACGCATGTAGGCTAGGCTAGAATAGAATAGAATCCTGGTCACATTAACATCAATGGCAAAACGCCCATTGACTTCAGTAGGACCAGGATTTCATCTTTGTATTCCCAGAGTAGGATATGTAGCACTTTGGCTTTGTCCTGACCCTTCCCTCCTTTCTTCAAACCACACAGCTTTTTTATATTGCTGTTCTCTTGTGAATTTTTTATGCAAGACTATTTTTGTGTTGAATATACCAGCCATACCAAGTAGGAGGCTATAGATTATGCATAGGAGTAGAAGACAGGTTTTGAAGCAAATTGCAATGTGCTTTTCAGCATGCAAACCATAGGAACATATGGCCAGATATTCACACTTTTAAAATTTCATTATAGAGCAGTTGAAGACTTTTTTGTTGTGGGTTTCTTTCTTTTTTTCCTTCTTTTTCTGCACCTTTGAGTGAGAAAAATTGGAAAATTGAATATTTGAGATTAAACTAACTAAATTTCTCCATTTCTGCATTGCTTATGCTTTAGCTAATTGTGATTGTGGTGTCCATTTTTTATACAACTTTACTAGTAGCAGATATATCCTGACCATAATTTATTTTCAGAACAAATGCATATATAATCTGGGACGAAATGTGGCCATTTTCAACCACTGAAGCTGACGGGAGTTTTGCATACATATGCTAGAACTGAATTTCACACTTTGGGTTGGGTTCAGTATCAAATGAAGTCAAGGCATAAATTGCCATTGATTTTACTATACATTAAGGTTCAAACATGATGATAATTTCTGGTCCTTTGAGTGGAATAAAATGCATAATATTTATGCTTCAAAATTTGTCATCATGAATGCCATAAAATACAGTAAGTATTGCAGGTTTTAATTAGCAGAGAGAACTGAAAATGGTTCTGTTACTTTTATTTAATTTTAACATTAACAATGGCAATTTTATTGCTTGCTTTATCATCATATTAGAAGTGTTTATTATATTTGTTGCTATTTTAAGAAAGACAGATATACAGTATTGTATTATGTCTAACATTATGCTGGATGATTCATATTTAAAAAGCCACAATTGATAGTCCATGGCTGCTGAGATTGAACATTACTATGTGGATTATTTAAATTCCACCTGTAATTGACAACTAGCACCTCACTAACACCCTAAAGGTTTTTACTACTTTGATAACCATTTAACATTAAAATAGTCTGGATTTTCAATTGAATAAAAATATATATGTTCATGAAAAGAACACTAGTAATAAAATATGCAAGCTTCCATCAGTCATTTATTTGGGATCTTTAGAATGTACTTGTGATGTGTCATTCCATACTCTTTATGAAAATATGCTTATGAATATTACATAACAGATATACTTTATGCAAGATGGCTCATGTGAGATACCATTGGAAAGGTTCTGATTTACTGAATGTGATTATCCTATTTGTATGCATGTATCTGAAATTAGGAACATTGACTATGTATTTGTATTTCCACTATGCTACTTTGGGTGACGTTAACTGCTGACACTTCAGGTACAAGGATGGAAAAGCCAGACAGGGCGGATGGCCCATCAGCAAAGACAATAGACTGTGTAAAGCTTGGCATTCCTGTGGACCCTCCATACTGCCCCTGTCTCATGGATGCTATAATCCTACAGAGTCAGGTGGTCTTGTCACCTGATACTAAAACATTATCTGGGACTTCTTGTAACTTTCCACTGTAAGGGAAGGGTGTGGGGGGGTCCTAACTTGGGAAACAAAGGACTCCTACATTATGCAAATCCTATTTAAGGGTGGGAAGTGAGGTAATTCTGGTTGTCAGTTCTCCCCTGCCAGCCCACCCAAGATTACAGCTGGAAACAACTAAGACTGAACTGGGGGAAAGAACTGGGCCCAGGCTGGAAGGGCATCTGGACTGTGAAGAAGATTATTAGAACCACATTTAGAGTGAGAATTTACATGTAAGCAGATTCTTTAGTGCATTAAGATAAGTTTGCGTGCTCTGTTTTATTTTCTTAGTAATCTGCCTTGTTTTGTCTGCTACATCCTTAACTACTTAAAATACACCTGTTATAATTAATAAGTTTATTTCTGGTTCATAATATAGTCCAGTTTATATGATTTCTAACTGTGGGGGACAGGGAGAAATTGTGCATATCCTCTTCCATATTGAGGCAAGAGGAGAATATAGTATATCTTGGGTCTGTACTCCAAGGAAAGTGGACATCTGAGTGCTGGAGCAAGTCCCTTAACCTGAGTCTTCCCAGAGCTGATTTGCAGCTGGGTATAGCCCTGCCTCTGTGTGTGTTAGAGGGGGTTTTAAGAGCCTGGCTCAGCAAGACAGGTAAAAGGGGGCCCATGTTGGCAGAACAGGTAGACTCAGTGGTATCTCAGCACATTAGGTGACTTCCCAAGGGGTCCAACTCATCACAACACTCACTATAGCAGGTTTTTAAAACTAATCTTACATTTGAAAACATCCAAAGGCTTTTTATTTAATACAAAAAAGTTATGATTTGAAATTGCTGTGTGACAGAAGAAAAAACAACTATATTTTACAAGTTTTCCTTTTGCCTGGGAATTTCTTTCATACTCCAGGACCTACACTAAATGCAAGAACTAGAATCATAGGACAGAAAAGGACCTTGAGAGGTCATCTAGTCCAGTGCTCTGAAAGTCCTGTTCCCTGATCAGGAATGAAACCCAGGCTGTGGCAGCACCAAGTCCTAACCACTAGACCACCAGGGGTGAAATTGATAGAATCACAATTGGCTAAGCCATAAACTTCTTATTATTGGCAGTATTTAATTTTTTCCATTTTTGTGAACACTCCATTCTATAACCTTTAAGTGCAGAACCATCTTCATTGCTCAGAGCTGTTTTTTTTTTTAATTTGGTCTGAGGCTATGAAAGGGGCCTAAGGGAGTTATGTACCCAATTCCCAAAGTCTGAGTAGGATTTGGGTTTCCCAGGGCTTCTTTGAAAATCCAAGTCTTACTCATTTGGATTTAAACAACTGCAAGAGAACGGCTATACCACAGACACCTTTATTGTCTGTTCAAAATGCAACCTGTATACACTACAAAACGGAGAAAAACAAAAAAGAAAAAACCTCTCCGAAGTATCATGGTCATTCAGTAAGAACATACTCCAGAACAAAATCAACCCACAACACAGCCCCACCCATTAGCCTTCCCCAAATCTACCCAAAATGGTGGGCTTTGCAGTACAATGCAAAAGTCAGCATTTTCAGACTACTTTGAACAAAGCAGGGGAGTGAATTCTAAAACTGAGGGAGCCTCAGAGAATGCCCCTCTGGGAGGTCAATATCTTATATATCCAAATAAATCCATCTCAAATGCCTCTGCTGATTGCAACTGAGGCACTGTAGCTGGGGGGGAAGAGTTAGAGACAGATTCTTGGTATATTCCTCCTTGCATGATACAATATATTTTAGTTCAGGATTTTATGCCTACATTACACTAAAGACTAATTATTTCTCTGATTATGCTGCTGTAGCGACCATTTATGTATTGTGCTACCATTTAAAAAGCCACCTTTACAGTTTCTTGATCTTGCTGCTGCCAAGAACAGATATGGCTTCAGACAGAGTAAGTCAGAGCAAGCTCAGGGCTCCTCTAATTTATAATGACAATGAATTCCCCTTATATACATTATCCTGCCAGTCCAGGATCACTGGAATGCAGTACACTTTGGACATATCCCCAACATGACCTCCATACTAAGGAAGAGACTGTGAGAAGGTGATTTAGAACCAGCTACACCAACTAGGGATTCCTCTGTGCTAAGGAAGTTCCTAGTTACCCTCTTCAGGCTGCTCTCCATCTATTTTGCTATGAGGAGTAACAGCCACAGATCTCAGCCTACAAGTTTTGGGTATGCAAGGGATCTGTCTACATACAACTGCTCCACTATAGTGCTTAGTGAAGACACTACCTACACCGACAGGAGAGCTTTTCCCATGATCATATGTACTCCATCTCCCCGAGAGGTGGTAGCTTTGTCAAGGGGAGAAACCATCCTATCTACACAATTCTGTCTACACAAGGTTTTAGGTCAGTATAACTATGTTGCTCAGAGATATGAAAAATCCACGCTCCTGAGCGACGTAGTTATAGCAACATAAGTTGATAGTGTAAACCAAGCCTAAGACAGCCAGGACCAGATGTCACAGCAAAATTCTCTCACACCTGTGTATACCTGGCGAAACTCCCCTGTCTTCAGTGGAGTTAATCTGGATTTACAACAGTGTAACTGAAAGCAGGACTTATCCCTGGATGCAGACAAATTTTAGGGATGTTTTAAAAGTATCTGATTTGATTATTTTTATAGGTTTATTATGTGCATATATTTCTGTATTTTAAAGAATTGTTGGACCAGTATGTAAGTGAATTAGTGCCTGAAAATATAACAGCACACATCTCTTTGTAGAGTTGGGGTACGGTATTCTCATCTGAGTTACACTGGTGCATATAATGGGCAACTTCAACAAAGTCAATGAGTAAATCCAGAGTAACTGAGATCAGAATCTGTTCCAGGGTCAGTATGTTGATATCACATCTTTTCCCCGGTGACAAATGGTGAGGTTCATCATGCTTCAGTCTTCTACACATAATTCCCATAAGCATCAACCACAGTGGAAGGTACCTCTGGAAACTGAGCTATGGACATAAAATAATTATTCTGGATGCACTACTTTCAGAATAACCTCACAAAGTGGTGGATCAGTAAGAATCTTATACCATATAATTCCCCTTAAATCTGTACATAGACCCTCTGTTCACAGATCTTCTCTTTGTCTCCAATATATCTTAATATAAAATATACTTTAAAATATTACTTTGATTACAGTTAATAAATAAATGGGTAGACATTCACGGCCCTGCTTCTCCTCATGCTTAAATAAGGAATAGCATTGTTTAAGTCAATGTGACTAATTCGCTAATGAATTATATCAATGTAACTCTATTCATTTCAAAAGGGTTACACCAGCATTAAATTAACCTAAGGCAGTGGAGAATCAGGCCCAGTGGAGTTACATGATTGTGAAACCATGGAGAAGCAGGTCATTACATATCTGTCTTTTGTTTGTTTATTTGCACATGCTGTAGGTCAAATTCTGGATTAGCATGAGTAGGGAAAATTCATGTCCATTAGAATTTTACCCACTTACACCCGGCCTGAATTAGGACCTAAATATTTTGCACATTGTATGCTCAGTTAATTATTGGTGTAGTCTCCTTGAAGTTGATTGAATTATGCCAAGAGGGAATGTGGACTATTGTGTTGTTGTTGTTCATGTAAAAGTTTGATGAAATTAAAGTGTTGACATATTTTGCCTGATTCTACTCACATCTACACATTGACATCAGTAGGTTAACTCCAAATTGACAATGGAGCATTTGGCCTGATACATTGTTTGAATTGTAGAGCACTTATATAACACAAACTAGCTTTTAGGTAACTGTCATATTGCAGTAATATAAATTGAATACAATTTCTCCATGCTGTATGTATAAGACCTGCCATGTTAAGTCAGACTAATATCCATCTAGCCCAGTATCCTGTCTCTGACAATGGCCAGTACCAGAGCACTGGGGGAGTATACAGAACAGGGCAGATGGAGTGATCCACCCTTGTCTTCCCCTCACAGCTTTGATCAATCAGAGGTTTAGGATTGCCTCAAGCGTGGAGTTGCATCCCTCTTGGCTAATAGTAATTGACAGACCTATCCTCCATCAATTTATCTAGTCCTTTTTTGAACCCAGTTATACTTTTGGCCATCACAACATCCCTTGGCAATGAGTTCCACAGGTTAATTTTGCATTCTGTGAAAAAGTACTCTCTCGTTTGTATTAAATCTGCTGCCTATTAATTTAATTAGGTGACCCCTTGTTTTGTATTGTGGGCAAGGGGAAATAACAGTCTTCACTTTTTCCACACCTTTCATGATTTTATAGCCCTCTATCATATCCCCCCTTAGTCATCTCTTTTCTAAGCTCAACAAGTCTAATTTTTTAGTCTCTCCTTGTGTGTAAACCATTCCATCTTCATTGACCTTCTCTTAATATTTTCCAGTTCAACTGTGTCTTTGAGATGGGGTGACCAGAACAGGACACAGTCTTCAAGATGTGGGTGCAGCATGGATTCATATAGTAGCATTATGACATTTTCTGTCTTATTTTACATTGGTTTCCTAATAGTTCCTAACATTATTAGCCTTTTGACTGCTGGAGCACACTGAACTGAGGTTTTCAGAGAACTATTTACCATGACTCCAACAACTCTTTCTTGTGGATCAGCTAATTTCAAACACACCATTATATGTGTGTAGTTGAGATTTTTTCCAATCTGCATAACAATTCTGCTGCTGTGTATACTTCAGCATGTTAAAATCTTTTCCTCCACTGACATTCACTTATTATAAAAATAAATGACACGATATGCTAACAAAAGAGTTGCTTCTTTAAAAAAGAAAAAAAGATGTGTAAAGTTAAAAAGGGAGAGAAAAGAGAACACTGCCCCACAAGAGAAAGTTTTTTCCTGCACTTTTTTTAGCTGACTGCGTTAGAGATATCACACCTAAGTCAATTAAGAGTAAGATGCTCCTTTACTTTGTTCACTCTGAATGAAAGCTCCTAAGTAGGGATAAGTGCATTGTATAGCGAATGCAGAGGTCAGAGTGGAAAGCATAAAGCCTTTTCATCAGAGAAAAATTGTGATTTAAAGCTTAAGCTCTTTCAAAAGCTCTCAGTGGGAAAAAGTCAGTCTGTTAAAGGTAGAATGGAAAGAAAACTGAAGCAGCTCTGTACACCCCCATTATTCATCACTACTAAATAAATCAGGGACAAACATGGCCTTGTCTTGCTGAATTGTTCATGTTTTAAAAGAAAACTAGTTAATCAGAAATCTTTGCACTCTAGCTGGAAAAAACCTCAACCTTACGGGGCCACATGAATCTCTGATGAAATAGCATTGTGTCTGATTTAAATGAATACTTAGAGAAGATGTTTAAAATCTGGGTTGATACCCAGATTTTGAATCTCAGATCTGAATGTCCATAACCTAAGGGCTTATAAACAAACAGTCTCTTAACATTATTTCCAAATCTTATAACTGAATTTTCTTTGGATTTTTATGATAACATGGGCAGAAAGTTGAGGAGTCAGAGCACTCCACCTTGGCAGCCTGTCTTATGGATTTTTTTTTTTTAAATCATGACATTTTTCATGAGACAAGATGTCCATTTTCTGATCAGCTCTACCGTGGATGTTTGAACTGTCATGCCTGTTAACTTCTGAGATCCAAGCAGATTTTTAAAGGGAATTTAATGCTGCTTGAGACAGCATTACCTCCTGGGTCCCTCTGCAGCTACTACTAAGTGAAATGGTTCAGTTCATCCCTCTTTAACTGAGCCCAGAGGTTCATTACAGCCTTCCACTCCATCACCAGACAGCCACAAGAGTTAGTTCTCTTATTCCTCATCCCACTCAGGGCAGGGAGAATGTCTTTCTAGGTGCTGGTACAGTACCTAGTAGGATGGAGCCCAAACCCTGATTGACGCCTCTGAGTACAACCCTAATACAAATATTAAGTGACCGAGCTGATGAGACAATAATGGCTGAAGTGCCTGCAGTATGTTGCTGACAGTCAGTTGTATATCTCCATTGTAACAAACATATACAGTGCCATCTCCCAGCTTCTCAGTGCCTCACTGATGATGAGCACACCACTCAGGTGTGCTATAGTCTACACTGGCCCCCTTTCAAGTTTGAGGTTTCTGTGCTTATGTTCAAAGCTCACCACAGGATTGGCTCTAGCTACCTGAAAGACCATCTCTCCTTCATGTTACTTCCTGGAACAAAATAATTATGGAAAAATTGTGCCTTTGCATGTGGCTAGATATTCCATTGACTTTAATGGGAACCACCCATTCATAGCCAAGAAAAATATCTGGCTCCTATTTAATATAAAGATGAATTTCTTACCTACCTAGTTTTATATTCCCCTGAAAAACATCATTTCCCCCCTAGCCTCTGTTTCCAGAAGCCGAGAATGGGCAACAGGGGATGGATCACTTGATGATTAGCTGTTCTGTTCATTCCCTCTGGGGCATGTGGCATTGGCCACTGTTGGAAGACAGGATCCTGGGCTAGATGGACCTTTGGTCTTAACAAGTATGGCCGTTTTTATGTTCAAAACAGATGCTGACAGAACTTTTACTATAATACAGTGACTCCCCTTAAAAGTTTGGACTTAGATAAAGAAATACAGTTACTTTAGAATTTGCAGTATATTTTGTGCTTCACTTCATTTACTATATGCAATAGTTAGAACACTAAAAATATGGAGATAAACATAACTATTTATCTAAGGCATTTGGCAAGTTTGACCGCTCTAGCCTTAATACTGTGGACAGATCTTCGGATGTGGTCAAGTGACTTTAACTGAGCTGAGCTATTTAAACCAACTGAGGTTCTGGCACTAAGAACTGTTAATCATGAAAAGCTTGTTTAAGTGATCACTGTCAAGGCTGGTACTGTAAGCTTAACACCTGACCTGCTGGGAAGCTTTGGTGTTAACTTCTTGATTCCAGGACTGTATTTCTTTTTTAAAAAACAAATCTCTACAGAGACATAAAATGAATTAATTTTAACAACTTCTTTATTTGGTTATTGGCTACTTCTCTATAAAATTATCAAACCATACAAGATTCTTGTTTCAGACATATTTCATTTAGCCATCGTATTGCTTCAGCAAATATGGGGTGGGTTATTATAAAGAGGAAGTAATCAATTGTTCTCCATGTCCAATAAAGGTAGGACAAGTAGTAACAGGTTTCATCTGCAGCAAGGGAGATTTAGGTTAGATATTAGGAAAATCTTTCTAACTATAAGGATAGTTAAGAAGTGGAATAGGAGGTTGTAGAATCCTTGTCTTCGGAGATTTTTAAGAACAGGTTAGACAAACACCTGTCTGGCATGGTCTAGGTATACTTGATCCTGCCTCAGCACTGGTGATAGATTAGATGAGCTCTCAAGGTCCCTCTCAGCCCTACACTTCTATGATTCTATGGTCAGTCATATGATTAAGATAGAGGACCAGCCGGTGGTGTGAAGGACTCCAGATGAGTCAAATCTGAATGTGAATGGTCTGCAGACTAAGAATGATTTCGTAAAGGAAATTGATGAATTTAATAATTATGAATTATTAATATTAGTAGTATTACTAAGCACCTACAGTGAATACATCTGGGATTTCACAATCTGCTCGTGAACAAATTACAAACAGAAAAAGAGGTGAAATTTTCTTGAAATTATACATGTAGCTCTATTTAGATGACTCTTTATAGACCCACTCCCACTGAAAGTCTTTCTATTGATTACACTGAGAGTGGAATTGGTTCCCTGTATTAGACCAGGAGACAGTTATAAGATGCAGTTCATGGTAACATATAGACTGATAATTGGCATTAATAACAGAGGACTGTGGATCACATAGAACTCTGTGTTACCATGAAGTAGACCAAATATAAAGTCTGTTACATTTCAGTCTTGAAACTATTTATGTACTCCCCATAGGCTGCAATTTAATAAGATAAATATTTATCTGCAACTGTGCTGAACAATACTAACAACAATAAATATTATGTGAAGGCTCGGCAATGTTTAGCTAAAATCCACTCTGTCTTGGTGTCTAGTTCTATAGACAAACACCTAGATGATGTGTAAATAATATTTGTTGCCTATTCTCCATTGCCAGAAACAATATATTTATTTATTCTATTATATAGGTTTCTTCACTGCTCAGTGTTGTTTAGCATTTGTTATTGGAACCCTGAGATTTCAGCACAATATTTAAAGACAGAACCAAGAAACCTACCTTGTATTGGAAAGCTAAACCAACTCACACTCGAAGGATTGCAAATCTGCGTGTGTGTGACATACCAGGGCACAATGCTAATGAGTAGCTGTTGTCACCACCTCCCTGCAACCCTCCATGCCTCATAATGTGCTGCTGAAATAGCTTCTACCTGGGTCACTCAGAAACACCCTTCCAGCATGAAAGCAACACCCTGAGTATCTGTGCATAACTGCTGTCTGCCAGGCACACTTTGGTTATGCTTTGGCTCTCACCAGCCTGGGTTATACTGTCTCCTGGACAGTACAAAATATTTTAAATGCTATTCCTTAAATGATAACATAGTAATTCAGACACTTCAGTTTAAACACATTGGATTAGATAAAACAGTAAAAAAGAAATGTATTAACTACAAAGACAGAGATTTTAAGTGAGTACAAGTAATGAGGCATAAAAGCCAGAAATGGTTACAAGAAAAATAAAGCTAAGATGTTTACTAATACCTAATTTAACAAATAAATATCAGACTCAAGAAAAATCTCACATTCTTTCAACAGTCTTGCTGACCAAACCCTATCAGTCAGGACTCCTTTCCCAAAGTCCAACAAATGCTTCCTTTGTTGCTCCAGGTGCAGTGAATGCAATGGGGAGAAAAAAGGGGGTGTCTTGGGGTCTTTGCCCCTCTTTTTTATAGTTTCAGTCCCTCTCTTGAAGAACATTTCCATCTGGGCGTTAGGAGACAAAGTCTATATGAAAGGATGTTCCCTGCTGTCTTTTTCTCACCTGTTTGAGCCTTCTTTTGTTCCCTTCCTGCTTAACGACTCTGTTTACTGCTTAAATGCAAGTTAAGCAGTGCACACATTCCTTTGTTTAGGACAGACCTGTTTGCAAACCTCTGTTTCGGCAGGGCTGTGGGGTTTGGAATATGTATTAACATAATACAGGGAAATCTTATAACTGCATATAATGTTGCCACATATATTTTATCAGGACAATACTGACCCGCTAATTATGAGTTTCAAACGGTACCTTACAAGGCATATTTTGTAGTGTGCAGGGTGTGAATATAGGCATGTAATTTCATCACAAATTGGTGGTTAGAAAGGGATACTAACTCAGTGAGTGTTCTGGTAGTGCTCACAAAGTGTGGAGAACTCCAGGTCATGTTCAGGATGGTGCATTCTGGGGACACAGTCCTCCTCTGGTTAGGAACAGATGTGTAGCACTGGAAGGGGGCATACTCGGGCTAGGGAATGGCTGGGCTGGTGGTGCAAAGCCCAGGTCCAGGACTATTTTTGTGGAAGTTTGCTGTTGCTGTAGTATAGGCTGCTGCATTGCCTGCAAAGGGTTGTGGTACCAAGAGTACCCAGATAACTCACACAATGGTAAGTAACTCCACACTTGATGCTGCAAGCTCCTCTGGATAAGGTGTGGTTAATCTCCTCACTGCATCTCTCTCCTGCTCCATGAAAGAGCGAACCCTAAATGGGGGAGTAGTGAACTGTATAAAGATAAAGATGTGAATGATAACATGAGCATGAGCCAAACCAGCTAACCTCACTCAGGTAAATCTTCTATTGAAGTCAGCATTTGGTCTCGGTCATTACAATGGAAACCTTACATGTACCCCATTTGTGATATCTTGTCCATCATTTGAAATCTCACAAGACAGGATATCTTTGTAAAACATAAGCTACACCTTAAATAGAAGCTAGGGACCTGATACAGAGATTATTGAGTAAGGTTATATGGTCTGTGTTATACAGGTGGTCAGCTGGGATGGCCTTAGAATCTATGAAAGCTGTAATAGCTCGATATCTCTGTCTTCACTGCATAGTATCCACAGTGGGCTAGATCCCTTTACTCTTATGATTTTCCTTCACATGCACTCTTCTGTAATACATACTGCTTGCTACCTTATGCAGGGGCAATTTTTATAAAACACGGCTGTGCTAAACCTTTCACGCCGCACAAGAAAGAGTAACTATAGATAAATCATTTAGAAAGGAAACACCTGTGTGGACCTGCTCAGTGCCTTTTCCACATTAATTCTATCATTTCATGTGCGCTGGTTTGTTTATGTTGGATATCACATTATGTTGGATATCAAATCACATAAGTAGATTTGTATGATATTTGCTTTGTATGATATTTTGTTTTTTTAAAATTTCATGGCCTTACAACCTGGCTTTCAAAAAACAATTAAATGGATGAAATTAGGATGCTAATATTTACAACCTATAATAAATTTCAAGGTGGTTCTACCTTCCAGATGCTGATCTAACCACTAAAGCAATATTTCCTGAAGCATGGGAGCAAGAAGTATGATAGCAAAGTGTCATAACTTATTGCTGCTAGGCACACATTTGGTTTTAGGCATAGGCTTCAGAATATTATTTGGGAAAGAACATAAGGGAAAATTCTTAAAGCAGAATCAACTTTTCCTTTAATTTGGCACCCATAAATTTGTATTCACAATTGATTGTGCCTGCAAATGATAGCACTTTCAGATCTAAATAATTGATTTGTAGGCACAATCAATTGTGGGTGCAAAATAAGAGCCTGTTTTTTTAAAAAACAGTAGCTCAAATAAATCAAAACAAATACCTATTGACAGAGAAAGATTGTAGAAAGCATCTTTGCATGGTTTTAATGTGTTTTTCAGACCACAACAAAAAGGGACTGTTTTGCATTTTGAAATTCATAATACGTCTTTTATAACCACTCGTGAATGATTTGTTAAGTTCTTTTATCAGGAATCACACCCCGATGATATTTTTTAAAGATATCAAGCTAAGCTTATTAGGGCAGGGACAATGCCTTCTTATGTACGTTTGCATGGCATTTAACCCATTTTGGGTACTACTGGAACAGAAACAGATAGTAATTAATAATGTGTGAATACAGGCAGATCAGAGCTGTAGCCAGAGACACAGGAAGATGCAATGGCATGTAATTCCCTTTCCTGTCTCTCTCTTACTGTTGTTCACTGCAGACTCAGAAGACATCTAGAAAGATGTCATCAGAGAAACCCATGACAAAAAAAATAGATATGACCTTTAATAAAAGTGCTATGGAAATTTCTTACTGATCTCTATGTTTCTAGCTGCAACTCTGATATTCCTGTCTTGATGCATGTCTTCAAACTGACAATGGGTCCAATTCTCAGAAGGACTCTGCAATCATTAAACTTATTCCCATACAGAATCTCTTTTAAAGTCATTAGGACTCTGCATAGGAGTAAGGGCTCATGCCTTTGGATCCCTTTGCAAATGAATGCATCAGCGTCCTGCATCATTTCATGTTCCTTTTTTTTTTTTTTTTTTTAAACAGAGCATTGCAACTTTACTTTAACACTTAACCCAGACTCACAAGAGTCTGAACATTTTTAGTTACAGTTTACACGTAATCTCTAACACACTCTATGCCTTTCCCTCCATTGGTGTGAATTCAAGCCTTACTTGTCAGTGTCTTAACTTTATTAACATGTGTCATAACAGATAATAGGCAAGACTTGCATTTGGTATCTTCCTGTTTCAGTGATAAATTTTTAATAGTCGCTTTTTATTACCAGTTCACTGAGAAATCCTTTTGAGTAGAAATAAGCTTTAACATGAAATTAATTTCAAGCTGTATTTCACAGTCAGAGTATTTGGATGTAGAAAGACCAATAGAAGTGGATACCAGTCCTGTATGATGGAAATACTAAATATTGACTTATTGTCCATAAAGACTGAAATATTCTCTTTTGTATAGCCTTAAAATAAATGTAAACTAGGTGAAGGATCTTAGTGGCCTTTTTTACGTGGTGACCTGTAAAAAGGGAATGTAGTTTTAATGCAAATATAAGGGGTTAGTTTTTAACTGCATAAATTTAGAAATGCTAAAAATGTGCAAAATATCAGCTTCCAATATCTAACATTTTTGAAGCAAAACAGACTCTGGGTTTATGGGAAGAAACAGCATCATGAATAACTCATCACTGTTGATGATATTTTATTCATTATTTGATAGTCCTTAGGGGGTCTCACCAGTCTTGAACCTACTGAAAATGTTAATTTTATTGCTATAGGTCCATGTATCTTGTATACAACACTGAGTCAGGAACTTCATCTGACCACTTCTTCCTGTTTTTCATAAAATATATATAATACTTTGATTTGTCTAGAGATTTATTTTTCCCTGCTTGTAAAAGTCTTCTTATGATCATGAAAACAGACTTTGGAAAAACAACCAACCAATCTGGTATATATTGGTCAAATTTTCAAAAATATAATGTAACCACAATATCTGTGCATATGTGCATAAACCCATCATTATTATTTTGCATTCATAATCTTTATAAGGCATTTTCCCCATGCCCTCAAATTACTCTGAGTGACTTAGTTTATGGTAAAAATAATTAGAACAGTAAAATAACCCACAATAAACTAAAATACTGAAGGTAGTAAATACAACAGTCATGATGGTTAAAATAAATAGAATCTTTACCATAAAATAGTTTGCTGTTTGATCTCCCTGGAAATAAAAGCCTCAATTATGCAAGCTTGGATGCATGGGTTTGCCCAGACAGAACAATGTGCCCACATCTGAGCCCCCAGCAATTTTCTGGTGGTAGTGCAGAAAAAAAATATATATATATGCACGAGCCATTTTGAGGATATAATCAAATAATTATTATTACAATGACAGTAAAGAAATGTATTGATTTAAAAAAAATGATGGGACCAATTCTCCATTTCTCTGCACCATGTGTAGTCAGAAAATTAGGTCCAATAATTCTTTTTTTTTTAAAAAGTGTTCACAGTGTGGTACGAGACACAAAATAAGGCCCTAATACAGCAAATTATTAGCAGGCATATGTAAAATTTTATACCTATGAGTAGTTCTACTGGCTACAGTGGTACTATTCCTGGGTGTAAAGTTATGCAGGACTGGGGCCTAAATCAGTCCGTGCTCCAAAGATCTTACAAAACAATACCCAGGTACAAATCAGACAAAGACAAAAATACCAACAGGACACTGAACATACATAAAATATGAAAGGCATCCATATAATGTATATTTTAGCCAGAAGAAATCTTAACACACATGGTAGTGGTTCTTATTACAAAAAAAAAAAAAAATAATCAGCAAAAGGAGGAGCAAGGGAGGGAAGGGGAAGGAAAATGACAATACACTCTAAAGAAAGAAAAATAAAAGATTTGAAAATTACTGCACCAAAATATTTCATTTGATGTCATTATAGAAAGCACAAATTGAAAAAAAACACTGGGGCACATGCTCAGTTGGTGTAAATCAGTGTAGCTCCATTGATTTCAAAGGAGCAATGCTGATTTATAGCAGGTGACAATCTGGCCCATTGTCTATATTTATACACTCCTCCCCTCCCATTTCCCAGTAGCAGAATTACAGATTCAGAATGAAACTCCAAGTATACCAGCTCTTCCAGCCACTAATTCCAAAGAATAGCACTAATTTAATTCCCTGTCAGCTTTGACATGTATTGTAAAAAAAAGTCAACTAATTGGTCAGAATTGTAACAAAATAGAGACTTTATTGTCCCACTTAATTTGGCATATTCAATGATAAAATAAGGAAGAACTGAAATTATTTTATCTAAGGGATGATAAAGAATAAAAATCTTTCTTTGGGAAACTGTAGTTTGTATTATGGTTGGAAAAACTAGTCCTAGTTTACTGAAATGAAATGAGGAACAATACTTATTTAGAGCCCATGGTGGGAAAACCCCTGAGTTCCTTACTTAGAGCCAGATTCTGGCCAGCCCACTATTAGTGCACCAGGAGGGAAAGGAGCGGGAAGTTGCCTCAGAACTTGTATCCCTGCCTGTCCAGGATCTCATTGACTTCCTGTCCCAAGCTAGTGCACCTGCAGATGCTAGTTGCCTGAAAGTGGCTGAGGCTACAGCGGTGGTTTCAATGGGAGCTGCAGAATGTTGAGCACCTTTCAAAACCAGGCCATTAATTAAGGTATGTAAGTACAGACGCAAGAACTTCATGCCTGAATCAAAACCCATTGAAGTCTATCAGAGTCCAAACTCTTTAAATGCCTATTTTTGGAAGGTTTAGCCATTATCTACATTTACAGTAACTTGAAGGCTACGCTGCTTAAGCCTTGCTGTATATTTTTTAATCTTGTGTATTTGACACATTGGGCCAATTTCACCCCTGGTTTCATAGGATTCAGAGGTGTAAAGCCAGGGATATATTTGAGCCCTTCATTTTTACAACTTATTTACAGTAAGAAAATAAGTACTGTCAACAATTCTGTATACCTTCCTTACGAATACTATAATTTTTCATAATGTCTCATTTTTCAGCATTCAGACTGCCATAGTTTCAAAACAGTTTTTGCACCTTTAACTGTCACAAGTTCTATTGCATTCTAACAACTGAAAACAAGTTCTCTTTACACAATATATAAGCATTCAAAAGATACACAGAAAATATCCATGTTCAGTGCACAAAGTATATCATTCATCAGTCCTTGGGAGATACTTTGTGATTTTATGTCCTTTTTATACAGATACAAAATTTACAGTTTTCCTCATTAAGGTCCCCAGTCAGCAAAATAATTAAGCAAGTGCTCAACTTCAGGCACATTAGTAGCCCCAGTTAGACTCATGTGTTTCAAGTTAAGTATGTATTTATGTGCTTTGTTAAACTGAGATCTTATTATATGAATATTTTTCTGGGCCACCTCTTCTGTTCGTTTTTAGTTTTATTGGTAATTTTTCATGTTAAGGAGTTGAGGTGTTCTTTAATTATAATCCTCAAGTTCTAGTTCAATTTCCCAAGGCACTGTAGTTGCTAGATTAGACCACTACTTCCTGTCTGCGAAGTATTTGGTGTAAATGTAAGGATTTCCTTCAGGTAAGTGGGCCAGCTAAGCAGTATTTGCTACTAACTAAAGTGCATATTGCCATTTGTCGTCTTTTTGTTATTACAAATACTGCCAGGGCTGTCTGGTAGTCGTTTCCTAGTCCTTGATATAAGGACTAGTTCTCATTTTCTGGGCAGCTTTGTGCTTTTTTGATGGAAATCAGATATGTAATCAAATTATTTTGATTTTAAGTGCTTTAGTGTGATTGCTGTTCTCTCTTTTCCTTTTCCCAGAGATATACCTTTCCTTGCTATCATGTGTTATCACTTATCACAGACTATAAAACTTCATTGTTACTCATTACTTGGAATTTTCTCCATATTTTTAACTATATGTTTTCATTAGGCATAGTTAATTTTAATTAAGGTAGTATTTCCAATTCCAGAGCACCATTTAAAAAAATAACTTTAATAATAGAGTGACAAGGATTAATTGGTGGAGAGAATTCTAAACAAAGTAGTAAAATACTGCCTATATGTGACTGATTACTATCTATCACTATGGGCTTCTGAATCTAACCACAACAGTTTGCACCTCTCTATAGGTTATTTTAGTCTGTAGAAAACACTCTACAAAGAAACAATAGTTATTCATCTTTGTGGCATGGTGTGAGTTATGTAAAGTCTCTTTTACAAGACTGAGCTAGATTTTTGGAAAAATAAGGAGAAGGCACATGATTAAGACTAACCTTTAGGACTGGTGCAAGTTAGAGCATTCTGTGGGCAATAAGAATGTTGCTTTCTATCCATTATTACCTTGGCCAGTGCTGCTCATTAATTTAATTTGATAATATGATGACCACTTTAATTCAATTTTTAATAACAATTTTAACTACTATGGGCCCAATTCTCCTGGGCATTATGGCCACTTTGTGCCTTACTGCCAGCATTATCTTGCACTCTCCATTTAGACACATTTTTATTCCCAAGTACTTAGAAATGCATGTTTAATTACAATACATCAGTATTAACATTGATCCCAAATAAATACTATTCTTTTGTCAGTAATCTAAAAAAAACTGAATGAACTTAACATGAAAGTCTTCTGAAAAGAGAACGTAATTATATAGGGACACTTCAATGGCACCTATTGATCAGCCTCAAACGTAAGTCCATAGATATAATTTTAACATAAATCAGTGTTCTATACTTTTCATATTAAAATTACAAATACATTATTCTCAGGAAACAGCAACAAAAGTAAAATTACCAAAAAGCTCCATCAGTAAATAAAGATATTACATGATATAATTCCCATCCAAAAGCATCCATTAAAAGAGAATAGTTATTTTCAAAAAATCAAGATAACCAAAATGATACATTAAAAACAAACTATGGGTCAGAGTGAACAGCTGTAGTATTGGGATGAATTATGCATTTCTCTGTACTTGATAAGAATAATGAGTTTATGAAGTTGGCAGTATGCAATTTATAGTGTCCTTAACTATTCATTTCCTTGCTCCTAAGTGTTTGGATTTTGTGAACAATATAAGAGGTAAATATATTGTTTTTTAATCTTTATTTATTTAGGGTCAGATCTTCCACTTGTATAAATTTGGGTAGCTCCTCTAAGCTGGTTAACACTAGCTGAGGACATGGCTCTTACATAGTTACATAAATAAATATCTGTCTAGGAACCTACATAACTTGCCACATACTAAATATACAATTGTAGAAGTACAAAAAGTTAGGTAAACCCAGCAGCTTTCCCAAAATTAAGAATAAATAAACTCTAACCAAGCCATAAATATCAGTCCAGCATACACATCCCAGCCTTCAAATTACACCAAAAATCCAGAGAAAAGAGAACCTTTGTAATGTTCTGTGAAGATCAATAGACCTAATTTTAAGGTTTAACCCTTTGCTGTCACTTAGATAAACTACACTGATTTTTGGAATGAAGTTCTCTTTTTGGTTTTGGAATATATCAAGACATAACATTTAACAGCAGAGTGCAGTATAAAAAGTATATGTATGCAATGAGCCTGAAATATGGTTGCTACCAGAACTATAGCTTCATTGCCATCTCACTTACACAAGTATAAATCAGGAGTCACTTCATCATTGAAGTTATGCCAGTGTAAAACCAATGTAAGTGAAAATGAATCGGGTCTTATAACTCAGGAGTTCTTTGTTATTTATACATTAATGCATCATTTTGTATTGTCATGCTGTTGGTTTTACTGTTTGTCTTCAGACATAAGGAACAAAATATTATATTTTAAGTGCGCCTTGAAACCTATTTCCTCCATTTAGAGTCAGCAAATCACAAAATATTGTGATGACAAATGGTGGAAACCACCTACCCACCCACCCATCATCTACTAGTGCAACACTGAGAAGAAAAATATTATGGGCTCACTTTTTCAGAATTCTGAATACCAATGGTGATGGCTGCTTTTTGCTTAATACTTACAAATCTGTGACAATATACACCCTCATTGTTATTGTTAGGCCACACCCATGACTATTCCAAACTTCATGGGGACAGTGAGTAGAGAATTTAGATTGTGCTGGCCTCAAGGCCCAGACCCTTTACCCTTGACCTAAAGAAGGAGCTTTTTTATCCATAGCAGTATGAGCCTATAGTGCAAGGCTGAGAAGTTCTAATTCCATCCAGTAGAGGCAGTTGCATGTATATACATTTGCCACCTTATTAGAGCATCATATGCATCTTTCACTGGTGCTCTGTTATACTATATCCTTACAAGTGGAGGAATCCCTTTGCCTCTGTTTGAAATCAGTACTCAGCTAGCTGGGTTTCCAAACCATGCCCATATACTGGGCCATGCCTTTATGCTTTTTTGCTAAATTCAGCTTAAGAAAAGCATTTCCCTTTGTGTGTATACAATCTAAGGTCAAGAAAACAACCAGTATGCTTAAATGCCAAAAATCAGTTGAGATCAGAATCTGGTTTTCCACAGTCACAATAAATCCCAGAAGTTTATAAAAGGCTCAGTAATATAATGCGCTGATAGCTATCCCCAACAGTTGATTAATAGCAAACATTTACTCAAAACCTTGCAGTACGAAAAGGGGAGGTGTGGAAACCAGGTTGCATTGGAAATAAGTGTGACACTGTATGGGAGACACTTTATGATATTGTTGATACCAATATTATAAAAGTGCAATGAGTCTGACCTGCCGTGTAAGTTATCTGCAAAAATGTTATAATATGCCAAATATGATAATCTTGTGTATATGTTTGCATCACCTTTGTATTGTGAATTATAGACGTGTAGGGTATATATGCATTTCCAGTCTTGTGCTGTGTTTCTGGGTAATACCCTCAGACAGATTAGGCAGTGCCGATGTCAGCCTGTTTGATGGCCCATCAAGGGCTATGAGCGGTACAACAAACCCATTGAAATGCCAGGGATTACACCTTATGAGTCCGCAAGGCATACAGGAGCAGGGTGGTGAACAGAACTCTAAGGTTTTTCCATGCCATGTGCTGTGCAGCTTGCGTTTGGGACACAGGAAGTACAAGCCACATGGCAAAAGAATATAAAAGGCAGCTGCATCTTCTCCATTTTTTGTCTTCAATCCTGCTTCTTGCCTCTGGTGTGATTTTTTTCTACAAACTGAAGCTGTGAACAAAGGACTGAATGACTCATCCAAGCTATAGATGTATCTAGAGGGACTTTCAAGCCAGCAGACTCACCAGTACTGCTAAGAACCTGATACATGAACTTTGAATTTTTGTATGTATGTGAGTGCTTTACCATTTAACAACTCTTCTTGTTCTCTCTTTTTTTCCTTTATAATAAACCTTTAGTTTTAGATGCTAAAGGATTGGCTGGCAGCATGGTATTTTGGGTAAGATCTGAACTAATATTGACCTGGTAACATGGCTGACCCTTTGGGGTCAGAAGAACATTTGTATAGTGAGCAGAGTTTTTAAAATAACTTTCACTCTACTGGAACTAGGTGCTCATTGGGAGCCAGAGAACTGGAATGCAATAAAATGGGCCGTGTCATTTCTTTTTTAGCTTCTCGATAACCTGTGTGGAGGATCAGAAGCACAATTTGTGACTGTCTGGGAAGTTTAATTTCTGTGTTACCTACCAGTCTTGGTAGTATCTGCTCTCCTGTTTGCAGCCTGCCCTGAATTTGGCATTTCCTGTGAGGGCTACCCCAGACACCCTATGCCACAATAAGTACAAGAAAATATTTACCATAGAATTCAGCAGGAATGTTCTCATTATGAATCATACCAGTCCGATCTATTTAAATTGAAAGATGTAATCTATGTGTCACATGGAAAACAGAACAAAGGGCCGGTCATTTATATTTAATTAAGATATTCCTTTAAAAGTCACCATGAGAGTAGTACTGCTATTTTGTTGATTACTACTCATTTGTTAATAGATGTGGTAGTTTTCATCTCTGCTTTTAGACGTTATTATATCCCATCAGGGTTTCAAATCATCTATTTGATGGAGTTAACCATAGTAAGCAAAAATCTCAGTAAAGTATTTATTTTACTCAGTTGTTAGTTAGGCTATTTTCAAAGCATTCTCACTGATGCTTGTCCTGATAAGTAGCACAGATTAGGGAACATACCACTGCAACTTCACCCTATTGGTGACAAAGCTTCTGTTGGGGGAGCTGATATATCCTTCCCCACCCCCTATAACATCTTTCTCTGACCATCCCTCCCTTCTCTCCAAAGATACTCCCTTCCTTTATTGATGGCACATTGTTTGTTTTCTTAAGGCATGTTTCTATAGTACATATGATATAGTTTTCCTGGCACACTTAAACATTGTCCTTTGTTACTACTGCTGAATGCATGCCAAGCTGGTGTAAAACACTGCATCTGGTAACATTTTACAGCTGCTTTGTATGGGTGCGAGTGACTACATAAGGTGCAGAGCAACAATCACCCCCCCCAGTATTGTTGTTTTTTTAATTGTTTATGCAACAACAGAAGTGCCTGGTGTGGTGATAGTGAGTTTATATTCTCATTATTTGTCATTTTTTATTTTATAGTGTTGAAGTGTGCTCAGCATTCAACATAAAAAGCTTATAACTTCTCTGTACACACACCTCTTATTTTTATTATTTTAATCTTCAACTTTACAGGTACTACTTCCATTTCACTATGGTTTTTAGTTAGCCAGGAGGTAAATTTCAGTAACAGTACACGTAGCATTTCATTTTCTGGAAAGATCAGTATTAATTAATACAATAAATTTCTTAATGAGAGAACTCTACAGTTAATTACATATGAACAAATCAAATGCACAGTCTTACTGTAGAGCTGTAAGCACTCAGTTGATCAGGCAATCTAGTACATAACTTTTGTGAAGGTGCACATGTATGCAGTTTAGACTTTGGCTGGGCCAGAAGAAATGAGAGAAATAACTAGCTAATTCAGAGACAGAGTCTTTTTAATACCAAATCCATATCTCCCAAAGTGGTCCAGAAGATACACAACCCAACCCCCACAGCCAACATGCACCCCCACCCACCCACACCCCATCTTTGGCGACTACACGAAAGACACAAACCAATTCCAAGTGTTCACCTCTTTTGACCATAGGTTTGGACCACCTTATCATAACTTTCATAGATAGATAATTGGGGAGGAAGCTGGACATGGGCTGGGAGGAGTGGAGTTAAAGAAAAATCTAAGAGGATCTTTCCTCTCTCTTGGCCATTGGTCTGAAATTTGTTACCCTTATGCACATGTCTGCACTTTTCTCAAGAAACATTTTCTACTGCCCCTGTACTGTCATGGCTTCAACACTGGGGAAATCTCTCCCCGTTGCACTAGTACTGTTGAAGCTCTACCTGTGCTAGCAGCAGTAGAAAAACTTGTCTAGCTCTGCTTTGTTGAATCAAATGGCAAACAAGGAAATGTGGCTCCCACAAAGAGATCTAACTCCTTGCTGCCTCCCTTGAAAAACAAGTAGGACACTGCTATGCTTGTAATCACAATCTCTGCGGCCCCTTGTTAGTAACAGAACATACCAGTCATATCTATATTGCAGACATCCACAGAAATAACCACTGAAAACAAGGGGAGAGAGAAGGGGAAAAAATCAAGAACTTTAGGCCCTCAGCAGGGACTGAATCCCTCTCTGGTGCAAACGTCTTAGCTTACTCAGTGGGAGTGGATTGTTTGCTCTTCCCTGCACCTGCTTTGCCGAATTTGGCCTAATGCAATGAAACTTTGGCCTAATGCAAGGAAAAATTAAAAGGGAGTCATGAAATGGAAAAGTTTGCTAAAGCAAAGGCTCCCAAACTCCAGGTCCAATAAAGACATCAGCATATGTTAAAGAAATGGCTTCATTTTCAACCAAAGGTCTGTCAAGTATGCAGGAACTCAGATATCATATGTACTTGCTCATAAGCCGAATATTTTTGGTAAAAAAGTGACGCATCAAAGAGCGGGGGTCGTGTTATAAATGGGTCTATACCAAAATATGATTTTAAACTTTATGGAATCATTGAATATCTAATACATTGTCATTTTGTTTACCTGGAGCGTCTGCAGGCATGGAGCCCTTTGTCTCCCTGTGGCCGCAGTTCGCTGTTCCCAGCCAATGGTAAACAAAACATCCAGGCCTGCTAGTAGCTTACCCTAATGGGCCAGTATCATAAGCCTCTTCCCAAATCTGGACCTTAGCGTCCAAAAATCTGGGTGCCTAGCATGAACCCCTCTAAGCTCAATTTACCAGCTTAGATCTGATCTCGCTGCCACCATCCAAAGTTTCCAAGGTTTTGGCCCCCTCTGGTCTCCCCAAAACCTTCCCTGGAGGGACCCCAAGACTCAGAAACCCTGAGCCTACAACAAAGGGAAAT
>NC_133774.1:100570055-100574192 GCF_003597395.2 Chelonoidis abingdonii | reverse complement strand
AATTCCCTCCCTGACTTTGAAAAATCCAGTTTCCTGATTGGTCCTCTGGTCAGGTGTTTGGTTCCCTTTGTTAACCCTTTACAGGTAAAAGAAACATTAACCCTTAGCTATCTATTTATGACAGCCAGGAGCCAAAGTTTGCCAACCCCTGAAATATAGGGTCGTCTTATGAGAGGGTTATACAGTTTTTTGCTATTTTTACCTAACCACCTTGGGGGGGGGTCGGCTTATAAACGAACGGGGCAATGAATGAGTATATACAGTACATACAAAAATCTGAAAATACTGTATTACTACAAGGGTATCATTCTTTATAATAGGTGAATTATTGTGACAACATCCAAAAATTGCTCTGGGACCTGAATACTATCAGCACTGACATTGTAAAGGTGTCTGCAAAAACCCAGTGGAGAAGCAGAGTGCTCTGGGGACTGTTACAAAACTAGACCACGTGTGACAGAGCCAATTTTGGCAAAACAATTACTTCTCATAGTTTCCATCCAAAAGTAGAGAAGGGTCTAAAGGAGCTATTTCACCTTGAAAGGATGGAAGAAGATATTTTGGAGACTAGATGGGGGGGAAGTGCTAGTCATTACCAGTTCACAGATTGACATTTGTGCTTTCTATAATGATATCAATGTTTTTTAAAGAGGTGCTTCAGGATAAAAGCCTAAGGCCTGATTCTGCTCTCATTTAAATCAATGGGAGATTTGCCATTGACCTCAAAGGGAACAGAGTCGGCCCACATTAGATAGAACATGTGCCTGATTCACCTTCAGTTGTGGTTAGTGGTAGACCTCTAATTGACTTTAATAAGAGTTGGATTAGACCTCAAAGGACCTGTAGGTGTTCACTGCAAACTTTTCACTTTTTTATGTACAACTATTTAGAAAGAGGGAGATTAATCTGGGTCACAAAGTTCAGGTTTTGAGATACAGAGTTTTGCTTCAGGGCCATCTGCAGGTAAACAAGAGGCAAAGCTTGTGTTATCTATTGTTTTAGCTACACTACAAATCCAGAGCTTTTAGAATAAGGGATAGGTGAATAGGTTTTGATGAAATAAATACCTGTATTTTTGTCTAAAACTTGAGCCTATTTTGATGTCCCCCCCCCCCCAAATTTTTTCATTTATATGTCTTGCTGCACTTCTGGGTTCCAGCTGGACCAACAAGCAGAAGTGCTAAAATGCACCAAGAAAGCATGTTTGCAGGATTTGTGAACCCTGGGTGTTCAGTAAATATTCAAATCAAATCTCAGAACTTTCTAAACTTCAGCCATCCTGTAGCACAGTTTCAGCTGGTCCGACGAGCCATTGGGGATGGCAGAGAACTACTGCCTTGCCAAAAGGCCCTGGTCACAACTCTCTCTCGACAGGGAATTAGCAGAGGGAAGGGTGCCATCACAGTTGGACTGGCAAGAATCTGTGGCAAAGCCTGCAAGCAGGGCAGTGCTGGCAAGAGTCTGTGATGCACTCCTCAGGCATGGGAGTGCTGGCAAGATTCTTTAACACTTTATTGGGGTTCTGCCACCCTGAGGCAGGGTGGCAGGGGTAGAGGAACGCAGTCCAGAGCCCTGACAGTGGCAGAAGGAGAGGGTCCCCCCACTTGGTCAGCGGGGATCCACCTCCAAAACACTGACCAAACACCAACTCACCACACTATCCTGTTCTGCCCCAAACTACTTCCTACCTGGGGTCTCTTGCATTGGTCCCTTTGGTCCTTTCACCTCATCATGGTGTTCAGCAGCTGTTAGCCCTGATAGCTCCAGCTCACCCTCAGCATCAGGCTCAGGTCACTGACCAGCTGCCCAGGGTACTCTGTGGCTGGCAGTCCAGGTAGCCCAAGTCCTTCCTCTGGGTAAGGTTTCCCCAAGCTCGGCAGCAGGATCCACAGGGAGCAGTCCATGTCTGTCTCCCTACCTGGTGCAACCCTGATTAGGCTAAGGGCCCCACCTTTTGTACTTCCTGTTCCACCCTTTCCCTTCTGGGGGGTGGAGTAAGCTTGGCCTCACCCCACCCACTCAGGCTGAGAGAGTGGCTCCTCACCCTATGGATTGGAGGGAAACCACACCGGCTCCCTACACATCCCTACTTAAAATGATCTCTGCGCCGCCTTTGTTTTGTGATGTAACTTATAAAAATATAAACAACTATCCATTGGAACTGCACTGCCAGGGATAACAGCCTGGAGCTTCCAGGCAGAAGGCCCAGCCCTCCCTTTAATCCATGAAGATTTCAGCCCCACCTGGAGTTTGCTCTTTAAATGCTAATGCCACTGGTCAGAAGGGTTCCAAAGAAATGCCAGGAGATAGACATCAAGCTCTTTAAATTCTACCTGCAGATTTCCTGCGCGAGGGGGCTATCAGACTCTAAATGTGGGGAACAACTTATACTGTAGTGTGAGAAAGTTGAAAGGAACTGTGTGTCTGCATTACAGTAACCTGATGTATACATATGATGGGGGAGCAACGAAAACAGGAAAACCAAGGCAAAATTCTGGTCACAGTCTTCAGTGGGCTTGCACTGAATTTACCCTGATTTAAACACTATTAAAATCTGGTTCTAAGTTTCCTAAGTTGTCAAACTGATGGGGAGGGCTATAGCTGTGTGATTCCCACTAAAACCAGTGGCAGTACTGCAGCAACCCTCTGCTTCAACTCTGCAAATGCACCCCTGCATTGGTACTTGCACCTAATTATTTCTTTTTAAAAAAAGAAAAAACCTGGAAGTTTTTCAGCTGTAACTGGAGCCCCCTCAAAACTATGAAAAATGTATCTTGCTTACCATTGAATCTGTACCATCTTGGGCACTGGACTTCTCAGATCTCACAAGACCAGTGAGGTCAGAGCTGGTCAGTGTTTGGATGGGATACTACCAAGTAAAGAAAAAGGCTGATGCAGGAAATTGTGTTTGTAATGCAATTGGTGTTGCTCTTGCCTCTGAGTCAGTACTAAATTAATGCTCTGATCACAGAGTGACTCCAGCATTAAATCCAGTCTCTGCCTTATTTTCCCATCTGGAGTCTGATACATAAGTCATAAACAAAATAGGGTCCAAAATCACCTGGGTCTTTGGCTACAGTCTCTCCCAAATGCGTTTCAACCAGCTTCCCAACACAACTGTAGTATGGAATTGGTTAATGGAGGCAGGGAACTTCCTTTCTCCCCAACCTGAGATCCTGGAAGAAAGCTCATATTTGCAGTGGGTTTGCAGCAGATACTGCCTTAGTGACCAGGGTGACTTCCTCCACCTCAGTGGAAAGTATCCAAACAAAACCTGAGCCCACATACATAAATGATTTTCCCTGTCCAAGGTTTCTTCTTCTTCAGTCCCTCAGTTCTTCTGTCCCTTTCAGTTCTGTCCCAGAGAGACCCATAATCAACAGCTGCCAATCTTCTCAATGTCTTTCCCCATCACGATAGAGAAGAATGTTTATATAGCAGGCCTTACATTTCTATCCAAGTTAGCATAATGCAGGAACAGACACCTATACACCCCATTATACCTCACTACGGTTTTGGGGACAGTGTGTTGTTGGAGTCGTAGGCCAAATATTACTCTCCTAAACATTGGCAAAAAAGCCCAATAATTCCACTGATTTCAGTGGGAATACACCAGATTTACACCAATGTAACAGAGCAAAATCTGACCTGATACTGTTTTGATAAGGAGTAAAATGAAGATCTTGACAACTTACACTTTTGTAGTCTGGGGCTGTTAATTTAAGTGTCCAGGCCAAATTCCAACTTACAATTACAATTTGCTACCTAAATTCTCCCTCCCCACTCCAGTTTCCACTGGATGCTGTATACTTCTTCACTTCCTGTCCTAAGCTTTAAGTAACAAGGGCTGGAGGACTAGTCATGGAATTAATATGTAGTTTGTCTTGTATACTATCCATATAGTGGGGGAGGGGTGTCATAAACAGATAGCTAAGGGTTAATGTTTCTTTCACCTGTAAAGGGTTAACAAAGGGAACCAAACACCTGACCAGAGGACCAATCAGGAAACAAAATTTTTAAACATTCCCAGGCAGGGAATGTTTGGGTGTGTGTCCCTTTGTCTGAGTCTCCTGTCTGTCTCTCGGCTATGAGAGGGATCTTTCTATCTTCAAGCTTCTAATCTTCAGTTTCCAAGTT